>NW_025534060.1:196365-198865 GCF_020615455.1 Coregonus clupeaformis
GCCTCCACCATCAAACCTGTGTTGTTCAATCATTTGAGAATAAATTGGGACCTAAGATTACAGTTATCTTACCAACGGGACATTACAAAGCTTCAATATCTTATGTTTCCGCAGTCGTGGCTGAGCGACTGACATGGACAACATACAGCTAGCGGGCTATACGCTACGCCGGCAGGATAGAGCGGCTGACTCGATAAGACAAGAGGTGGCGGTCTGTGTATATTTGTAAACAACAGCTGGTGCACAAAATCAAATACTAAGGAAGTCTTTTGCTTTTTGCTGCGCACAAGTGGAAATATCTTATGATAAGCTGTAGACCACACTATTTACCAAGAGAGTTTCATCTATATTTTTCATAGCTGTCTATTTACCACCACAAACCAATGCTGGCATTAAGATTGCACTGAATGAGCTGTATAAGGCCATAGTGAACAGAAGAAAACGCTCATCCAGAGGCAGTGCTCCTAGTGGCTTGGGACTTTTGTGCAGAAACTTAAATCCGTTCTACCTCATTTCTACCAGCATGTTAAATGTGCAACCAGAGGAAAAAAAACTCTGGACCACCTTTACTCCACACACAGAGCCTTCACAGCTCTCCTCGCCCTCCATTTGGCAAATCTGACCATAACTCTATCCTCCTGATTCCTGCTTATAAGCAAGCACAAAAGCAGGAAGCACCAATGTTCGGTTAATAAAAAAGTGGTCAGGCAGCGCAGATGCTAAGCTACAGGACTGTTTTGCTAGCACAGACTGGAACATATTCGGGGGATTCTTCAGATAGCATTGAGGTACACCACATCAGTCACTGGCTTCATCAATAAGTGCATCGATGATATCGTACCCCACAGTGACACGTCTGGCCATACCCCAACCAGAAGCCATGGATTACAGGCAACATCCTTGCAGGCTAAAGGTAGAGCTGCCGCTTTCAGGAAGCGGGACTCTAACCCGGACACAGCTTATAAGAAATCCCTTCATACCCTCCGAAGAACCATCAAACAGGCAAAATTGTCTGGGACTAAGAGATTGAATCGTACTACACCAGCTCTGACGCTCGTCGGATGTGGCAGGAGCTTGAAAACTGTACAAACTACAAAGGGAAGCACAGCCGGGGCGCCAGTGACACAAGACTTCACAGAGTGAGCTAAACCACTTCTATGCTCAAGCGAGGCAAGTAACACTGAAAGGGCATGAGGAGAGTACCAGTGCCAAGTCTAGGTCCAAAGACTTCTCAACAGCTTCTAACCCCAAGCCATAAGACTCCTGAACAGCTACCCGGACTATTTGCACCCCCCCCCCCACCCCATCTTTTTACACTGCTGCTACTCCTGTTAATTATTTATGCATAGTCACTTTAACTCTACCCATGCATATTGCTTCTTCCTCAACTAGCCGGTGCCCCCGCACATTGACTCTCTGCACCGGTATCCCCCTGTATATATAGCCTCCCTATTTATATTTTATTTTACTTCTGCTCTTTTTCTCAACACTTTTTAGTTGTTGTTTTATTTTACTTTTTTATTCAAAAATAAATGCACTGTTGGTTAAGGGCTGTAGTAAGCATTTCCTGTAATGTCTGCCTGTTGTATTCGGCGCATGTATGGCAAATTGATTTTATTTGATTAGAGTGGCAGCAGCTACGCGGTGTGAAGCGTTTGTATGGCCTGTGCAGAGGGAGGAGGGAAGGGAACAGGGATAGACAGACACACATAGTTGACAGGCTACAGAAAGGTTACAATAGCGCAAAAAGAAGTTGGGATAAAATTAGCTAAACATCTGGGGAAGCGGAGCGGGCCTCCCTCACACTTACCTTTCACTGAAACACTCCAAATATAACTCTCCCAACATACACTTTTAGAAATTATAATTATTTGTAAACTACAGCAGTTCAATGTTTTCTAGGAATAGACTCTAACTTAGTTTATTCAGCCTAACCTTTATTCTTCCGTGAAAACCGCCCAGAACACCGTATCCGACGCCATAGCTAACTAGCATGCTAGCATCCAATAACACGGTTTAGCACCAATTAGTGGTTACAACAAACTACCAATAGTGTGTTAACACACTAAACCCAGATCATTTATTGTCCGTTTCTAGTTCCTGTCTGCATAAATAATTAACGTTGGCTAGCTATCACAAAGTCAGTCATGCTAGCTACACAAGTGGACTTACATCTCGAATGTTCAGAGAGTGAAGCATTTTACATATTACCTGCGGAGGTAAAGTGCGTTCTGTAGCTCCTACAGACCTTATTTCATTTCAGACTGTATTCCATTTCAGACCATATTCCATTTTAGATTGTATTCCATTTTAGGACTGAATTCCATTTCAGACTGTATTTAATTTCAGCTTCTGCAAAAAGTGGATGGGAGACACTGGTTTTGGACCCTAACTCTAATGCAACCTGAAATCCCAACTGGACACTGTTGTTGGCCATCCAGAGAAAACATGAGATACAGAGGTTTCATCAGTTCTTACTTCAGTTCAAGAACAATGACAA
>NW_025534060.1:203865-218865 GCF_020615455.1 Coregonus clupeaformis
CTCGACAGTTATGGGCCTCAAGATAAGATAAGCCTCCTGAGTGAAGGAGAAACACAACAAACAGCATGCCGTCTGCATGCGACTATCCCCACGCTGACACAGAGAAGGATTCACCCCCTGACTAGCTAAAGACCAGCCCTGGATTTACATGGCTACTAGAAATATGTAAGTTGGGGTCATAAATACAGTGGGGGAAAAAAGTATTTAGTCAGCCACCAATTGTGCAAGTTCTCCCACTTAAAAAGATGAGAGAGGGCCTGTAATTTTCCATCATGGTACTGCGTCCAACTATGACAGACAAAATTAGAAAAAAAATCCAGAAAATCACATTGATTTTTAATGAATTTATTTGCAAATTATGGTGGAAAATAAGTATTTGGTCAATAACAAAGTTTCTCAATGCTGTTATATATACCTTTGTTGGCAATGACACAGGTCAAATGTTTTCTGTAAGTCTTCACAAGAGTTTTCACACACTGTTGCTGGTATTTTTGGCCCATTCCTCCATGCAGATCTCCTCTAGAGCAGTGATATTTTTGGGGGCTGTCGCTGTAGGGCACGGACTTTCAACTCCTCAAGGGCCTCTATGGGGTTGTGTGTGTGTGTGTGTGTGTGTGTTTGTGTGTGTGTGTGTGTGTGTGTGCGTGTGTGTGTGTGTGTGTGTGTGTGTGTGTGCGTGTGTGTGTGCGTGCATGTTTGGGGGAGTGGGCAGGAGATGCGGTATAGGGGTCTCTAGCAGGCTGAATCCACTGTCAAAAAAAAAGAAAAAAAAAAAAGAGAGAACCCACTGGATTCTCCAATTACAGTGAATGAACTAGAGGACAAAATGCAAACCCTCCAACCCAAAAAGGCCTGTGGTGTTGATGGTATCCTCAGTTAAATAATAAAATATACAGACCACAAATTCCAATTGGCTATGCTTAAACTCTTTAACATCATCTATAGCTCTGGCATCTTCTCCCAGGACTGATCACCCAAATCCACAAAAGTGGAGACAAATTTGACCCCAATAACTACCGTGGGATATGTGTCAACAGCAGCGAAAATCCTCTGCATTATCATTAACAGACTAGTTAATTTCCTCTGCTTAGAAAACAATGTACTGAGCAAATGTCAAATGAGTTTTTTTACCCAAATTGCAATACCGACAGACCACGTATTCACCCTACACACCTAATTGACAAACAAACAAACCAAAAAAGCCAAAGTCTTCTCACGCTTTGTTGATTTCAAAAGCACGGCTCAATTTGGCATAAGGGTCTGCTATACAAATTGATGGAAATTGGGGTTAGGGGGCAAAACAAACAACATCATAAAATCCTTGTACTGAAACAACAAGTCATAGTTAAAATTGGCAAAAAAACACACACATTTCTTTCCACGAGGCATTAGGGTGAGACAGGGATGCAGTTTAAGCCCCACCCTCTTCAACATATATATCAGCAAATTGGCGAGGGCACTAGAACAGTCTGCAGCACCCGACCTCACCTACTAGAATCTAAGTCAAATGTTTGCTGATGATCTGGTGCTTCTGTCACCAACCTAGGAGGGCCTACAGCAGCACCTAGATCTTCTGCACAGAGAAAATGGGAGAGAGAGAGAGAGAGAGAGAGAGAGAGAGAGAGAGAGAGAGAGAGAGAGAGAGAGATGGAGAGAGATGGAGAGAGAGAGGGTGAGCAGGGGGGAGAGAGAGAGAGAGAGAGAGAGAGAGAGAGAGAGATGAGCAGGAGGGAGGAACGGCGAAGCGGGGAGAGAGAGAAAAAGATGGAGAGAGATGGAGAGAGAGAGAGAGAGAGCAGGAGAGAAAGAGGGAGAGAGAGAGAGGGAGGGGGGAGAGAGAGATGGAGATGGAAAGAGCAAGAGGAGAGATGGAGAGAGAGGCGAGGAGCGAGAGAGAGAAAGAGAGAGAGAGAGAGAGAAAATATTGGAAAAACCCTGCTCTATAACCCATAAAGGCACTGTGGTGCTGATGGTATTTTTAAATTCAAGGGACTAATCATCAATCTATAAAAATGGAGACAAATTTGGCTAAATAATAACAAGAGGAATTTGCATTAACAGCAACTTGAGGAAGTACTATCCTAAATAACGGAACAGTATGTTTTTTAATCGATGTTCCTAACTTCGAGCGAAATGGAGTTGGATTATTAACAAATTACAACTAACAGAACACATTTATGCACCCTCCACACTCTAATTGACAAACAAGTCAACCAAAACAGGCCAAATCTACTCATGTTTTGTCGACTTCAAAGCATTTGATTCAATTTTGCACTAAGGTCTTTTATATAAACTTAAAGAAAGTGGTATTGGAGGGAAAACTATGATGTTATTAAATCAATGTAGACTAAAAACAAATGTGCGTTAAAATTGGCAGCAGCAAACAGACTTCTTCTCTCAGGGACGTGGCGTGAAACAGGGCTGCTCAATAAATCCAACACTATTTAACAGTGTGGTCTCACTACACAACACTGAGAATGGAAGTGTCTGCTGTTCGCAGATGACCTGGTGCTGCTTTTCCATTAAGGAGGGTTAGCTGGTTCTGAAACAGTTCACTAACCCAAACCAACCCCATAGAGCCTCAGAGCCAGCACTCAGATAATCTGGCTAACCCAAATCACACAAAGCAAAAAGGAAAATGTATCGTGGAAAGACACCACAAAAATCACAAGTAAACTTCAAAGCCCTTTTTCTTTGAAATAAGCAGACAGTACATGAGTGGCAGGCTATCCTGACCACTGTGACTGATAGAAAACTAGAGAAAACACTGACTAGGTACAGACTCAGTGAACTGAATCTGGCTATAGAGACCCAGGTCGTCACAGGTAAACCTGGCTGCCCAGAGAGGGACAGGCTGCTCATGCTCCAAGGAGAGGCAGAGACAGAGCTGCATTTCCTATTAAACTGTGACAAATACTCAGACCTAAGAGAATCTTTCTTTTCCAAAATTATCATTCAGTACAAAAGAATTTGAAACAATAAAATATTATTGGGTGAAAGCCAAATCTTCTGCCACAACCTGAGGACAGCCAGTGAAAAGGGTGCAGTGTAATGTCAATAATATTTCTCTTTTTGGTTTTGGTTTGGTTTCATATCATGTCATGTGGCTTCTCAGTCATGTTGGAGACTGGTCTACTACTATTGCTTTAATGTATTGTTATTCTCATGAATATTGTTGTTGTAGTTTGTCTTAATGGTAATACCATTTCCACTACTACTATTATTATTGCTGCCTTATTGCTATTGGCCCCATCATTTTTTTGTTATATGTATGCTTTGACAATGTAAGTAATTTAACTTGCCGTATCAATAAAGTCTACTAATTGAACTGAATTGAGAGATCGTTGTTAAAAGGTACCATTTATGTGGCTTGAAGGATCAATCTCTCTGCCATTTTTAGATGACATTCAGCTCAAACCTTGTACCCAACCATCAACATATTTAGCACAAAACACCTGAATACCAGTTTCCTTCCATTATAGTGTGTTGACAACCGTGACCCATAATAAACAGTATAAGTTGCTCAAGATTTTAAGTTACTGTAGCAAGTCTGAGCCTATATCTTCTATTAGGATCACATAATGGTTTGAATCAGTTAATGACCATTGATGGACATTGTGAGTGTCTAACCCATAAGGGCTTGTGATATTATGATGATACAGGAAGTATCATTTTGGCCATGCTTCCTCCAATAGGTAAAACAGGTAAGCCTAGAGCGCTTATCAGAGTCCAAAACATGTCTTGCGTACACACAGCAGTGTTCTAAAATATTGGACAGTTGGCTTTCATACTTTTGAATTCTCAGAGAGTGTGGCTCAGGCAATTTCTTCCAACCATCCTGCCACATTCAAATGAATAGACTCTGAATTGTGCTTAGCGTGGCCATGACAACGCCTCAGCAAAGACAAGACACAAAACCAACCAATACGTTTAGATCTCAGAATGCTACATTGTATATTAGCTACAATTGACAAAAACTTATATACTGTTATGTTATCATGTCTGGTCTTCCAACAGAGCTTGTTTTTTTGTTCTTTTCAGTCCTGCAATCTACAGGACCACGGCATCCCATAAATGTTTCTCCTCACCCTTCTTTCATAAATAATCATTTTGTTTCTCAGACCTTCGTTATGCACAATAAAAGCATTATCAAAGGTTACACACAGGCAGGCGGTGTCTAGGTGCAGAAAGCTGTCAGATCTCATCACTCAACAGTCCCATTGCTACACACACACACACACACACACAGTCTCACCTTCATAAAAGTATCTGGCTGAGATCACAAAAAAATAGGTGCCCCCCTTCCAGATCTTGGCAAGGCGTTCTCTGTCCAGATTGCCTTGTGCACAACACCTAATGTGGTCCAGCATTAAATACTGTACCAAGTGGAAATGATGTGTACTTTTAGATTGATATTAAATCAACACCATAGAGTATGTATTTGTTCAATAGTCCATGAACATTTCTTCTTTTGAAAAGAAAATCACATTTTATTGGTCACGTACACATATTTTTGCAGATGTTATAGCAGTGTGTAGGAAATGCTTATGTTTCTGCCTCCAACAGTGCAGTAATACCTAACAATAAAAACTAATATATAACAGAAACAATATCGGAAATTAACTTGACTTTGTTGTCCTTAGGAGTCATTTTGCCACAACGTTGGAGAGTATGCTTGGGGTCATTGTCCATTTGGAATGACCCATTTGCAATTAAACTTTAACTTCTGACTGATGTCTTGAGATGTTGCATCATTTTCCTTCCTCATGATGCCATCCCTATTTTGTGAAGTGCACCGGTCTCTCCTGCAGCAAAGCACCCCCGCCAGCGCGATGCTTCCACCTCCGTGCTTCACGTTTGGGATAGTGTTCTTTGGCTTGCAAGCTTCTCCTTTCCTCCAAATACACTAAACGATGGTCATTATGGCCAAGCAGTTCTATTTTTTGTTTAATCAGACCCAGGAGACATTTCTCCAAAAAATCGATCTTCGTCCCCATGTGCAGTTGCAAACCGTAGTCCTGGCTTTTTTTTGCGGTTTTGGAGCAGTGGCTTCTTCCTTTGCTGAGCAACCTTTCAGGTTATGTCGATATAGGACTCATTTCATTGTGGATATAGATACTTTTGCCTGTTTCCTCCAGCATCTTACTCAAGTCCTTTGCTGTTGTTCTGGGTTGATTTGCACTTTTACCGCTTTCCAAAGTCGTTCATCTCTAAGGAGACAGAACGTGTCTCTTTCCTGAGCGTTTGATGTCTGTGTGGTCCCATGGTGTTTCGTACTGCTGTTTGTACAGATGAGCATTATGTGGTACCTTCAGGCGTTTGGAGAATTGCTCCCAAGGATGAACCAGACTTGTGGAGTCCTAAAAAAAAATTTTTCTGAGGTCCTTGGCTGAGTTCTTTTGATTTTTCCCTGATGTCAAGCAGAGAGGCACTGAGTTTGAAGGTGGGCCTTGGTAAATGATCCACAGGTACACCTCCAATTACTCAAATGATGTCAATTAGCCTATCAGAAGCTACTAAAACCGTGGCATCATTTTCTGGAATTTTTCCAAGCTGTTTAAAGGCACAGTCAACTCAATGTATGTAAACTTCTGACCCACTGGAATTGTGATACAGTGGATTCTAAGTGAAATAATCTTTCTGTAAACAATTAGTTGGAAAAATGACTAGTGTCATGCACAAAGTAGATATCCTAACCACGACTTGCCAAAACTATAGTTTATTAACCAAGAAATGTGTGGAGTGGTTGAAAAACGAAGTTTTAATGACTCCAACCTAAGTATGTAAACTTCGACTTCAACTGTATATATACAGCGCATTGAATCGTATTCAACCCTTCCCTGCCACATTTTTGTTACGTTGCAGCTTATTCTAAAAATAGATTAAGTACTTTTTCCTCATCCAATCTACACACAATACCCCATAGTGACAAAAAAACAGGTTTGTTTGGGGGGGGGTTGTTAAAGAAAGAGCACAAAATGTCACACAAATAGGATTTTTTAACTCTTTGCATAAACAATGCAATGTAGTGGTAGGCTTTTACAATAGAAAAATATTTACTGCGTGAACCCTACAATCGGCTTGGACTGAATTGAGGCCTGAGTAACAGAAAAATGTAGCCACACTACCTGAGAAGTGAGATGGCTGAGTGGCTACTGTAGTGCTTCCTCATGGTGAGACATTATGCAGGTTGAGGGTGGTGTAACTAACCCATGCCTGACTGGTCTGATGACGCCTTTCCAGTGGAAATGATGCTACTGTGGATTAAAGGTCCGCATTGGCGCTTGGTGGAAAATAGCTTCTATGTTTAGCAGGTAGGCTACACCACCAGTGCGAGTGGTCTCAGAATGTTCAGATAAAACAGACTGTTCAAGCTACAGTTGCGGTTGAAAAGGTGTATCCCATTATATCCTTGAAATGTTCCATAATCCTGCAGGGTTGTCCCTAAGTATGGCGCATGGTCTGAGGCACTGCTTCGCAGTGCTGGCTGTGCCACTAGAGAGTCTGGTTCGAGTCAGGCTCTCTGCGCATGCCGGGCGCAACCGGGAGACACATGGGTGGCGCACAATTGGTCCAGCGTCGTCCAAGGTAGGGGAGGTTTGGCGGCAGGGCTGTGGGTTCGTTTCCCTGAGGGCAGTATGAAAAAAAAAGCGTGTATGCATTCACACTAACGCATTAAGTCGCTCTGGATAAGAGACGTCTACTAAATGACTAAAATGTAAAATGTAATGTAAAAAATGTAGTTGGTTGTTATGATGCCATGTTTTGGAGTAGGAATACTTGATAGATAAGAGGGACTTTGGCTTAATAGCTATTGTCTTCCTTTCATGACTGGATAAGGACCTCTATACCAGGCGGTGATCAGAGGAAGGCCCAAAAAATTGTTAAGGACTCCAGCTGCACCCAGGCCCATAGACTGTTCTCTCTGCTACTTACATGCGCATTAACCAACAGGACCCAACAGGAGCCTTCTACCCCCAAAGCCACTTAAGACAGTTAAACAAGACTGCTGAAATGGCCAAACAAGACTGCTAAATGGCCAAACAAGACTGCTAAATGGCTACCCGCATTGAACCTTTTTTTAGCAACTAAACTATTTTGTGCTGACTATGCACACACACATGAACTCTACCCACACACTCACACAGGCACCCCCAACACACACAACATGCACGCCCCATATCCAAGGTACACTGAGCGCCACACACACACACACACTGCTGCTACTGTGTGTGGCCATCTCCCATCCTGTTGCCTAGTCACTTTACCCCTACCTATATGCCCACGTATCTACCTTCGTGGGTTGTAGTTCATACGCCTGCACATCGAGTTCCAGTACATTGTACTCCTGTATATAGTCAAGAGTATTTTTACTTGTTACTGTTATTCATTATTCACTATGTATTATTTATTCTTTTTGTGCACTATTTATATTTCATTTTATCTTTTAAGTCTGTATTGCTGGAAAAGGACCACGTAAGCATTTCATTGTTAGTCTACACCTGTTGGGGAAAGGGGGTACTCGTCAGTTGCACAACTTTTTTATGCGTTCAACGTTGGTCTTCCACGTTTAACTCAGAGAGAGTGCGGGGGGCTGCCTTAGTCGACATCCACATCCTCGGCACCGCGGAGCACAGTTGTTGTTGGGGGGTTAACTGCCTTGCTCAAGGGCAGAACGGCAGATTTTCCACTTGCCCGGCTTCGAGGATTCAAACCAGCGACCTTTTTGGTTACACTGGCCCAGCTCTGGGCTGTAAAGCATGTGACAAATAACATTTGATTTGATTTGAAGTGCAGGTTAATTTTGTTTGATCATTTCATATTATGTAAGTAGTCACTCATTTTGTGATATGGTGTCGAATACCATGTATATTATCCATAAGATAGACTCTTTTTTAAAATGTGTGCAACAAAACTAAAAAAACGCATTCTATTTTTAAGAAACCACAACCCTGTTAAGTCGCTTTGGATAAGAGCGTCTGCTAAATGACTAAAAAAATAAAAATAAAAAAATAAAAAAAGACCAAGCTTGGCGGATACCGGGATAAAACATTTTTTTTCTTCGGCCACTATGCCTGGCGGTCGCCGCGCTATAATTTTTGATTCCACTGCTTTCTCGCAGGGGAGTTCGGTCGGGCATCGTTAATAACGGAATAGATTCATCCGACTTAAGTATGATTTGACAAATGCTCGCACCTTTCCCATTTCCAACATCCTCCTCCTTTTCAATTTCTCTGCACTGCTAAACTATCACGCGCTCCCCCTCTGGGATTAATTCGAGCTGTCTGTCTTTGTGAGGCTGCCCGGCGCTCTCGGGGCGGCAGGGTGCTCGTCACTGTCAATGAACAGAGAGACCTGACACTTCCAGGGAGCTGCGCCGCCCTGTAACTCCCTTGTTGTTGTTTTCATATTAACCCTTTCCTTCCCCTAGAACCTGCCTGGCTGTGTGTGTGTGTGTGTGTGTGTGTGTGTGCCAATGTGTGTGTGTGTGAGAGAGAGGCGAAAAAAGCGAGAGAGAGAGAGAGAAAAAAAAAAAAAAAAAAAAAAAAAAAGAGGCAGAGAGAGCAAGAAAAAAAAAAAAAGGAAAAAAAAAAGATTGTGTGTGATGTGTCTCACTCTCTCTCTCTCTCTCTCTCTCCCCCTCCCTCCCTCTCCCCTCTGCCTCTCTCTCCTCCTCCCTCCCGCTCCCCCCTCTCTCTGCCCTCTCTCTCCTCCTCCCTCTCCCCTCCCCCTCTCTACCTACCTCTCTCTCTCTGCATGGAGAAGGACAAGCCGTAGCAGGAGGAAATACCACACAAAGGAAGTGCTGCGTGTGGCTCCAATTGCTGTCTGGCTGGCTATCTATCCTGACTCTCTCTATTTACATACAGTTTGAGGCTGACTGATGATATATAATATAAGCTATTGGACAATGCGTTTACATAGGCAGCTGGCCTGAAAATGAATATAAACAAGCTCCTGGCGTCAGTTTTTCAGTTTGCTCCAGGTGAACTGTATACCTTCAAGTATACCCACTTCCCACACCCGTACCACACCCAGATGACCTCGCTGAGGCTGATTTCAACACTGAGGAAAAGGGGAAAACACCACTAATCTAAACCCCATTCCCAGCAGTATACCATTACGAGTGAAAACACAACACAAAGAACCCAAAGGTGGCCATTTGGGAACAAGGGCCATTTGGGTGAAGTCGGAGGCGTCCGTCCGTTGCGTTTTCTCTCCGGCCCTGCAGGCCCTGAGAGCCAGCTGGGGGAATAAGTTTAATATTGGGCACAGAGGCCACGGCTTATCTCCCTGGACTGACAGAGAGGAGGGAATCGGAAGGAGGAGGAGGAGGAGGAGGAGAGAAAACAGGGGGGACAGGAAACAAGTGTCTAGCAGACAGAGGACCTGGCTGTGTGGATGCATGTGCGGCACGTTGTCTGCTGCCGTTGGCATGAGAAACTAATCCACATTCACATTTTAGCACCTGACTTGTTTTTCCAGGGCCTTGGCCTAGCTTGCTTGGCGGGAGGAGATAGTGGGAGGCGGGGGGAGAGAGGGGAGGCTGCCCCCCCTCCCTAATGAGGCCTGCTCTGTATGGAAGGAGAGGCTCACACCACCCCTAGGGCAGGAGAGGACTCAGCTGGTTCTCTGGAGACTGGAGGACACACACACATATACACACACATATACACATACACCTATATTCACAAAAGTACATTGGGACACCCCTTCAAATTAGTGGTTTGGCTATTTCAGCCACACCTGTTGCTGACAGGTGTATTAAATCGAAACACTTTACAGCCATGTAATCTCCATAGACCGAAACATAGGCATTAGAATGGCCTTACTGAAGAGCTCAGTGACTTTCAGCGTGGCACCATCTTAGGATGCCACCTTTCCAACAAGATCAGTTTTGTCACATTTCTGCCCCTGCTAGAGCTGCACGGTCGCTGTAAAGTGCTGTTTTGTGAAATGGGAAACGTCTAGGAGCAACAACGGCTCAGCCGAGGAAGTGGTAAGTCACACAAGCTCACAGAGACTGGACACTTGCCGAGTGCTGAGCGCGTGGGGTGTAAAAATCGTCTGTCCTCAGTTGCAGCACTCACTACCGAGATCCAAACGCCTCTGGAGGCCTAGCGTCAGCACAATAACTGTTACGTGGGAGCTTCATTAAATGGATTTCCATGGCTGAGCAGCCACACACAAGCCTAAGATCACCATGGGCAATGATCAAATGTCGGCTGGAGTGGTGTAAATCTCACCGGCATTGGACTCTGGAGCAATGGAAACGCGTTCTCTGGAGAGAAAAATCACGCTTCACCCATCTGGCAGTCCAGACGATCTAAGTTTGGCAGATGCCAGGAGAAACGCTATCTGCCCCCAATGCATAGTGCCAACTGTAAAGTTTGGTGGAGGAGGAATAATGGTCTGTGGCTGTTTTTCATGGTTCGGGCTAGGGCCCCTTAGTTCCAGTGAAGGGAATCTTAACGCTACAGCATACAATGACATTCTAATGATTCTGTGCTTCCAACTTTGTGGCAACAGTTTGGGGAAGGCCCTTTCCTGTTTCAGCATGACAATGCATCCGTACTGCGCAAAGCGAGGTCATTTCGCAAATGGTTTGTCGAGATCGGTGTGGAAGAATTTGACGGCCTGACAGAGCCCCCACCTCAACCCCATCAAACACCTTTGGGATGAGTTGGAGTGCATACGACTACGAGACAGACGTGGTGCCCAGCATCAGTGCCGACCTCACTAATGCCTTGGGCTAAATGGGAAGCAAGTCCCGAGCTTAATGTTCCAACATCTAGTGGAAAGCCTTCCCAGAAGAGTGGATGTTGTTATAGCAGCAAAGGGGGACCAACTCCATATTAATGCCCATGATTTTGGAATGAGATGTTCGGCGAGCAGGTGTCCCACATACTTTTGGGCGTTGTGGTGTGCGTGTGTGCAAAACACAATTCACACACACACTTTGGAGATCTGAGAAACCTTTCTGGTAACCTTCCAGTAAAAGTCTCTCAGACCTTCTGTTATTGAGTTGGTACATTTTCTAAGGCAGGAAGGACAGGGGGCCAAGAATGGACATATTTACCAAGCTAAACCCACGTAAACCGGACATTGGCAATCGTCGGGGTTTGGGTCCAGCGGTTCTGTCTCCTGTGCGCAGTATCCTGTCAGCAGTGGGCTGCTGAGGGGAGGGCGGCTCATGACAATGGCGGAACGGACCCTATGGAATGGAAACCATGTTTAATGTCCATTTATAACATTCCACTGTTCCGCTCCAGCATTACCGCGACCCACCTCCCTCCCCAATTAAAGTGTCTCCAACATCCTGTGCCTGTCAGAACTTATTAGGGAAAAAAACAGACTGAAAAAGTATGGGCTACCTGTACTTCTCAAATAGAAAGCTCATTTTAGTTGTCTGTTGCCAAAAACATTTGTCACGCGCCTGACTATAGGTCGTCCAGATCTATGTTGGCGATGTGGTTCGCAATCAGAGGCAGCCGTGTCGCTCATTGTCTCTGGTTGGGGACTCTCGCATATCAGACAGCTATTGGCACTAGTGGGTTGTTGGGATCTTGTTTGGTGGTTAGGTATGTGTTGTGTTGTGCTGCCTTGGACTTTACGTTTAGTTTGGTTTGTTATTTTGTCGTTGTGTTTAATATTTAATAAACATGTAGGCATATAACAGGGCTTGGTCCGTCCCGTCTGTGCCGACGTGACAGAAGATCCCACCAAAACGAGGACCAAGCAGCGTGCCCCAGAAAGAAGCGAAATAGCCATGTCCCCGGTGGAAATTTGTGGTCATGGGAAGAGATATTCGTGGGGGGAAAGGGCCATGGGTGAGGGTAGATACCCAGCAGGAGAGGTGCTGCTGGCTCACGCTCAGAGGTTGCCGGTCGGAGGAAGCCCTAGAGACAGCCCCAGTAATTTTTTTGGGGGGCTAAAGGGGTGGTCGGGGAGTGAGAGAGAGGAGCCGCGAGCCACTGCACCCGGTCGGTTTTCGGGTGGGTCCCTACGACCATGGGAAGAGGAGTGGGAGCAGTGTTTACTGAGGAGTCGGAGGATGGCAGCGAGGTTCTGTTCCCTAGCTTCGTAGGGGGCTCCCGAAGGAGTCCTCACGGGAAGAGAGATGCCGGCGAGACCCAAAACCATTTTGGGGGGGGTGCGGGGTGGGCCTACAGGAGGTAAGCGGATGGAAAGTGTGTGGTAGCACGGCGAAGGAGAAGCTGGTTAGGCAGCAGAAGAGGCGGGGGTTAATAAGGAACGGTGCCGGCTTTCAAGCAAGTGGTGCGCATCGCCAGTCCCGGTCCGGCCCGTTCCTGTCCCCTCGCATCCAAGCCCGGTGGGTGCGCGTCGCTCAGCCGGCCTGTTCCTGGCCCTCGCACCAAGCCATTGGTGCGGCGTGGCGCCAGCCCGGCCCGGCCTGTTTGCTGCCCCTCGCACCATGCCGGTGGTGCGCGGCTCCAGACCGGCACCGGCCTGTTCCTGCCCCTCGCACCAAGCCAGTGGTGCACGTCACAAACCCGGCCCGGCCTGTTCCTACCCCGCGCTCCCAACCATGCGCCGTCGTCCAAAAGCTTCGGCCTGTTCCTGCCCCTTCGCACTTCAAGCCAGTGGTGCCAGGTCGCACGCTTGGCCCACGGCCTGTTCCTGCCCTGCTCGCGCCCAGCCAGTGGTGCGTGTGGTACAGTCGCGCCGTGCCTGGCTTCCACGGTGTCCTGGTCGGCGCCGGATCAGCTGCTCCCTCTCCGGGCCAAGCGGTCCGCTCTCACCGGTGCCCGGTCCAGCTCGGTCAGCGGCTCCAGTCGAGGCTGTTCAGTCCGCTCCACCGGTCTCCACCGTCTCTCCCACACCAGGGTCCGGGCAGGGCTTGGTATTTCGTGGGAGGAAGGAGAGGGGAAGCTAGCCGCGCCGAGTCCAACCAACCAGGCGCTAACAGGAGGCGCCCCAGTAAGTGGTCATCACGCCCTGAGCCGAGGATCCGCCTCCAGAGGCGGAATGCCCCTGCCAGCCCCTACCCTGTTATGTTTATGTTGTGCGGTCTGAGTCCGACTTTAGTACTGTCCCGCGCCCTGACTCTGGGGACTGGTATTTGTTGAGTCAGGGTGTGTATTTTCTGTGTGGTATGTTCTATGTTGTATTTTTCCGGTTTAGATCTAGATCGTCTGTTAAGTAAGTTGTGTTTAATATTTAATAAGCATGTACGCATATCACGCTGCGCCTTGGTCCGTCCCGTCTGTAGCGACTGACAACATTTTGAAAGGAATTTTATGTTGCATGCCTATATGAACGTGACCAAAGGGACTTTGGGTTCCACAAACCTTATTCTAAAAGAGCGCTCTATTATTTCAAAGCATCTCACTTTCCAGATCATTTTAAAAACATGATTTTAAAAGTACTTTGTTTGAAAATATAATTACTGTGCTAAGTATTGCATTGGTCAAGTCTTTTACATTCATATATTCTTGACAACCAATTATGTGAAGGGGATGCTGACAGATTTCAAACGTCAGCCTATATTAACCTGCTATATGGCTCCAGGGCTGCTTGTTAGACAATGTTAGAAACCTACACACTGACAATGCACACACACACACACACACACACACAGACACAGGGCTCCAAAATGACGGAGCTTAGGAGGTGTTTAGTTGCTTTCCTGACGTGGGCTGCTGCGTTCTTGCGTCCAATCTCTTTTTTTCTCCCTTTAAGCGCCTCTCCTTCTGTTACATCCAGTCAATGAGGTGGAAGAAAGGAAGAGAGGAAAGGAAGAGAGGTGGGGGAAGCTTTGCTCCTGAAGAAGTCATCTCTCTCTCTCTTTCCTCTCTCTCTTTTTTTGTGTGTTTGTGTTTTGTGTGTGTGTTTGTGTGTGTGTGTTCGTGTGTTTGTGTGTGTGTGTGTGCACATTGGCTGTCTGTGGGGTGTTGTGTGAGCTCTCTCTCCTCTCTCTCTCTCTCTCTCTCTCTCTCTCTCTCTCTCTCTCTCTCTCTCTCTCTCACACTAATACAGTGGTCTCTTGACATGGGCTTGTGGAGCTTGCCACATGAGAAGCAGGGGGCTTTTCACCGGCTGTACCTTCGGCTCCCCCCCCACTCTCTGAAAAAGCACTCTGCTCTGCCTCTGTGCCTCTCCTATGCTGCCCATTTTCTCCACCATTGTACCTATTAGGGATTCTCGGACGAGCATATTCAATTACTCCTGTGTGTGTGTGTGTGGGTGGGTGGGGGGTGGGGGGTACAATGCACCTCCTGATATCCCCTGCAAGCACACACACACACACAAAAAATGCGCGCACTCACGCACGAACACACACACACACACATGCAGTTATACCCAGTCACATGCAAACAAACACACAAAAAAACACACACACACTCACTCTTGCCCCCCACCACTCCTTTCCCCCTAAAACCCCTCCTCAACAGCTACCCCACCAGACAGTGTGTTGAGGCGGCCATCACCTGTATTAGGTTCCAGACTCCAGTGCAGGGGTGATTTGGGTAAATGTAGGACTGACCACAGTAGACCAGACATGGGGGAGGAGTCACACAAACTCCAGCAGTCTTTGTCCAGAGGATGCAGACCTCCCACAGGCACTAGTTCGACTCTATTGGTGATGTTGTTACAGGTCCCAACGCTAGTTTTACTAGGATTTGATGGCAAATCTTTACGATCGGTGACTGCGTAGCTGTTAAATTAACCCCACCCATTACATAGAGCAGGGTTTCCCAAACTCGGTCCTGGGGCCTCCTGGGTGCGTTTTTGCCCTAGCACTATACAACTGAATTTAAAAATAATCAAAGCTTGATGATGAGTTTGAAACCCTAACCTAGATGAACCATTACAATAGATCAAAAACTAAAAAGTTTCAGGGTGAAACATTAAAATGAGATAGGCGATACCTCAACATGTCTGTTGGACTCACTCTACCCAACACCCCCCTGCTCCACCAAGCCAAAGAGACCGTCTCATAACAACAACAAAGGGGCTTTTAATAAAAGGTTTCAG
>NW_025534060.1:226365-290349 GCF_020615455.1 Coregonus clupeaformis
TGTAAAATAAATAAAAACAAGAAAGGTGTGCAGTCTGGTTTGTCTAATATAAGGAATTTGAAATGATTTATACTTTTACCTTTACTTGATACTTAAGTGTATTTTAAATCAAATACTTTTAGACTTTTACTCAAGTAGTATTTAACTGGGTGACTTTCACTTTTACTTGAGTCATTTTCTATTAAGGTATCTTTACTTTTACTCAAGTATGGCAGTTGGGTACTTTTTTCAACCACTGGAAATTGACTGGCACACACACCTTTACAACTGACCCCAGACAGCCACTGGCACCGACAAAGGCCAAGGAGACTGAGGAAACATTAAGAACAAGCTCGTTGGCTGACCTGAAGCCATTCCAGACAGACACCAAACATGACCTAGCAATAAGTCAGTCTGAGGTGACAGTGGTGGGGACACTTCCCGGCAGTGTAGCACGGGCCGGGGTAGGGTAAAGGTCTGGCAGTGTAGCACGGGCCGGCGTAGGGTAAAGGTCTGGCAGTGTGGCACGGGCCGCGTAGGGTAAAGGTCTGGCAGTGAGGCACGGGCCGGTGTAGGGTAAAGGTCTGGCAGTGAGGCACGGGCCGGCGTAGGGTAAAGGTCTGGCAGTGTAGCACGGGCCGGCGTAGGGTAAAGGTCTGGCAGTGAGGCACGGGCCGGCGTAGGGTAAAGGTCTGGCAGTGTGGCACGGGCCGGCGTAGGGTAAAGGTCTGGCAGTGAGGCACGGGCCGGTGTAGGGTAAAGGTCTGGCAGTGGAGGCACGGGCCGGCGTAGGGTAAAGGTCTGGCAGTGTGGCACGGGCCGGCGTAGGGTAAAGGTCTGGCAGTGTAGCACGGGCTGGTCTGGGGTAAAGGTCTGGCAGTGTAGCACGGGCCGGGGTAGGGTAAAGGTCTGGCAGTGTAGCACAGGCTGGTCTGGGGTAAAGGTCTGGCAGTGTGGCACGGGCCGGCGTAGGGTAAAGGTCTGGCAGTGTGGCACGGGCCGGCGTAGGGTAAAGGTCTGGCAGTGTGGCACGGGCCGGCGTAGGGTAAGGTCTGGCAGTGTGGCACGGGCCGGGTAGGGTAAAGGTCTGGCAGTGTGGCATGGGCCGGCGTAGGGTAAAGGTCTGGCAGTGTGGCACGGGCCGGCGTAGGGTAGAAGGTCTGGCAGTGTGGCACGGGCCGGCGTAGGGTAAAGGTCTGGCAGTGTGGCACGGGCGGCGCGGGTAAAGGTCAGGTAGACTAAAGTACCAATGACACTGGCATCAATACAGACACATTAGTAGAAGGCTGATTCTTATCCTTTTGCACCTCATTGGACATATATTAGCTTTTGCACTATTGTACAATAGTGTTGGACAAAGGACCGCTAACTGAAATAAGAACCAGTGACTTGTCTTCAAACAAAATTACTTCACGTTTTTGCAATGTTTAAACAATGCCTTTCCCTCATAACAAAGTCACTGTGCTCCTATTTCAGATACATCAATACATCGTCAATACTGCCGGGTTCCTTCCGAATCCTGATTTCATGTCATTGTCTGCCTGTCATTCTCATTCAATTTCCTCAGCTTCCTGGGGTGTATAATAGCTCTCTTTTCAACCACCAACATCATCCTGAGCTGAGCGGAAGGAGGCTTTGGCCGCCCACACAACCAAAAAGTGGCCATGACTGGTTTTGGCAAGAGCAGATCCAATGGTGAGAATAATGTGATGAGGCAGTTGAGAAGAGAGGAAGCGGTTTGGAACATCCGCTACTGTCTAAGGGTGAAGATAGCTAACCTCACATATTTTATCTATTCCCCACTAACTCCTTCTTCTCTCACCTTACCTCCTATATATGGAATAATAATATATGCCATTTAGCAGATACTTTTATCCAAAGCAACTTAACAGTCATGCTTGCATGCATTTTATGTATGGGTGGCTCCGGGAATCGAACCCACAACCCTGACTATGCAAGCTCCATGCTCGACCAACTGAGCCATACAGGACCACCTCTATCACCTCTAGTCTAAAGAATATTGCACTTTAGCACGTGCACTTTCATTAACCCTTTCTGACATTGATATTATGAAATTGCATCCAGTCTTCTTGCTTGTAAATATCCTTTGCTATTTTGGTGTTGTCGTTTTCTAATATGTGATTTTGTCTGTATGTACTGTGATTGCAGCTAAATTAATTGCCTCTTTGAGGACGTTAAAGTTATCTGAATTTGAATAATATTGTATCATAGTAATGGTGTTTTGACATAATGTATAATGGAGATCTTCCGGGGCTCTACTCGGCCTTGTCTCAGGGTAGTAAGTTAGTGGTCTGTTGACATCTCTTAAGTGGTGTGGGGGCTGTGCTTTGGCAGGGTGGGTGAGATTAACTCCTGCCTGGTTGGCCCTGTCCGGGGGTGATTCTGGACGGGGCCACAGTGTCTCACAACCCCCCTGTCCACGGTATCTATGCTGTATTAGCTTGTATGTGCCGGGGGGTTAGGGTCAGCCTGTCTTATCTTTTCAATGTGATTTTAACATACATGAAGTAGCTAATAAGCAACTTTCTAAAAGTCAAACTAGAATTTGGTCATCCTTACCTGCTACTGTGGAATCAGATTCAACCAACCAACCAGTCAGACTAATTCAGGATTATAGGAGAGTTTAGGTCTCGTTTCTCCTCTGTTTCATTTTTCTCTCTCTCTCTCTCTCTCTCTCTCTCTCTCTCTCTCTCTCTCTCTCTCTCTCTCTCTCCCTCAGGACTACCTTCCTCCCTCCCTCCCCTCCTCCGACCGTGTCTCAGAACTCCCTCCCTCCCTAGGACTGTGCCTCAGGACAACCTGGCCTGATGTTTCCTGTCTGTTCCTGTTTGATCGATGAAAATCAAACCAAGCACTGCTAAAAAACGGTATAGGTCCTGTTTTATTTACTACAATATCAATATGCAGCCAATAGGCCTACTGTGAAAAGGACTGTAGTCATGAACCAGTCTTTCCCACCATGATGATAACACAGGATAACTAACTGATATATTGGCCTGCCATTGCTAAGAGTGGTTTACAATAGCCTTATTGTAATGACATGATAACACAGGATAACTAACTGATATATTGGCCTACCACTGCTAAGAGTGGTTAACAATAGCCTTAATGTAATAACATGATAACACAGGATAACTAACTGATATATTGGCCTACCATTGCTAAGAGTGGTTGACAATAGCCTTATCGTAATGACATGATAACACAGGATAACTAACTGATATATTGGCCTACCATTGCTAAGAGTGGTTGACAATAGCCTTAATGTAATAACATTGACCTGTTGAGCCACGCGTGGGAGTCGTGCTCCTGCCTCTATCTTTACAGTCTTGCTTTCCATGTTGATTAACAGCCATAGATTGCAGCTGGGAGGAGACTAAATGACGTCATGCTACCTGTGTCACACACACACACACACACACACACACACAAACACACACACACAGGAGTGGGCCGCGCTATACCGTTCCAATGAGATATCCCTATGGGGACTATTAAGGGCACTTAAGGCAATAGTTTTATGTTTGTGTAAGCAGAATATCAAATGGAGAGCCAGGAATCAGCACGCAAGGAGGAAGGAAAATGATGTCACCTGATTGTGGGGTAAATCATTGTCCCACAGGTGGAAAAGTGAAGTGTGCTACTTCAATGCACCTTTCACTCTGGAAGTAAGAGTTTGTCTGCATGTCCGTGCCTTGTTTAATCCAGGAAACACAGAAATCTGCAAGTATTTGTAGAGCTAGTTTTCACTCTTCACCGAAGAGCTTTAATCGTTAACCACTGAACTACAGGATCAAAGAGCAGAGAGAGAATAATGTAATGATAAAAGGTTATGTCCATAGTGCTGACTTCCTGTATACTCTAGTATATAAAGAGTTATATAAGGAGATGAGACAGTGGATTGTGCAGTCAGATGGAACAGAGTAAATAGGCATTTTAACGTCATAGATTTAGCCGGCTGGAATGCGGTTTTAACCAATCAGCATTCAGGATTAGACCCAACCATTGTATATTATGAAACATCAGTCTTCTTGTCACAGAAAACAACTAACTCAACTATAGATTCCACTAATTTATTCTTCCAACAACTACACTGGCCTTTCTTCTTAAATCAGTCAGTTACCACTAATAACAGGCCACAAGAGAAATGATTGTCATTGTATGGCATTTACTAAAAATGACATGGTCTCTTCTGTATGATAACAGTTCATAAAATGATGTGTGTGTATGGTAGGGTGGGGCATGGGTCAGTGAGGATGAATACTGTTCTGTATAGTGTTTCTCTCTCTCTCTTTCTTTTTCTCTTTCCCTGTCTGTCTGTCTCTCTCTGTCTCTCGCTCTCTCTCTCTCTCTCTCTCTCTCTCTCTCTCTCTCTCTCTCTCTCTCTCTCTCTCTCTCTCTCTCTCTCTCTCTCTCTCTCTCTCTCTCTCTCTCTCTCTCTCTCTCTCTATCTCTATCTCTCTCTCTCTGTCTCTCTCTCTCTCTGTCTCTTCTCTCTCTTTCTCTGTGTGTGGCCCATGGCCCCGTGGGCCAGTCATAAGTGAGTGGTGGTTAATGGTTGCTCCGTCCCTGTGCATGTGACTGGGGAGCGGGCCGTGTGCGCTCAGCGCTCCACTATGGGCCAGCCCTGGGACAGCTGTGTCCGACCTGGGACAGCCCTGACAAACAGACCATTGTACCCAGTCATATCATGTGTGTGTGATGCAATGAGATCAAGAGGAGGGAGGCACACTTCAATCCACTAGCGCCCATCTACTAGCCAGACTGTGTAGTGTGTTTAGCAGAGAGAACACTCAGAACGCTGTTATTATCCAACTACTATTCTAATTACTGTTGGGAAACTTTATTTGTTTATTTAAATTAATCTTATATTATACAAAATACAAACAGGGGAAGAATGAGGGAGCACTTTGCAAATAAATAAGTAAAGAATAAGAAAGTTGTTGAGTGAAGAATGTTGTACGACCAGATTTTTAAGTATACAGTTTCCAGTCCAGACGGCTCAACCACAAATAAGGAATGAGTCATCCGTTTTCAAAGCAGCAAAAGTTGAGGCCTATCTTCTTAGGGATTACAGATAAAGTATCTTTAAGTATGTACGTTTCTTTAAGTATGTCAGTATGTTTAAGTAAAGTGCCTTCAGAAAGTATTCTCACCCCTTTACTTTTTCCACATCTTGTTATGTTACAGCCTGAATTAAAACTAGATTAACTTGATATATTGTGTCACTGATCTATACACAATACCCCATCATAATGTCAAAGTGGAATTTTTGAAATGTCCCTCAGTCAGACAGTGAATTTCAAGCACAGATTCAACCACAAAGAGCAGGGAGCTTTTTCAATGCCTTGCAAAGAAGGGCACCGATTGGTAGATGTGTAAAAATTAAAAAAGCAGACACTGAATATCCCTTTGAGCATGGTGAAGTTATGAATTACACTTCGGATGGTGTAGCAATACACCCAGTCACTACAAAGATACAGGCATCCTTCCTAACTCAGTTGCCGGAGAGGAAGGGAAACTGCTCAGGATTTCACCATGAGGCCAATGGTGATTTTAAAACAGTTACAAAGTTTAATGGTTATGATATGAGAAAAATTCTAACATGTATTGACTCAGGGGGTTGAATACTTACCTAATCAATATATATTAGTGTTATATTTTTCAAATATTTTTTTAAACAAAAGATAGAATATTTCTTCCACTTGACATCAGAGTATTTTGTGTCGATCGTTGACCACAAAATGTGGAAAAACTCAAGGCGTGTGAATACTTTCTGAAGCCTGAAGGCACTGTATGTCAGTATCTTTAAGTATGTCAGTATCTTTCAGTATGTCAGTATCTTTCATTATGTCAGTATCTTTCATTATGTCAGTATCTTTCAGTATGTCAATATCTTTCAGTATGACAGTATCTTTCAGTATGTCAGTATCTTTAAGTATTTCAGTATCTTTCAGTATGTCAGTATCTTTCAGTATGTCAGTATCTTTCAGTATGTCAGTATCTTTCAGTATGTCAGTATCTTTCAGTATGTCATTATCTTTCAGTATGTCAGTATCTTTCATTATGTCAGTATCTTTCGATATGTCAATATCTTTCAGTATGTCAGTATCTTTCAGTATGTCAGTATCTTTAAGTATGTCAGTATCTTTCAGTATGTCAGTATCTTTCAGCATGTCAGTATAATTCAGTATGTCAGTATATTTCAGTATGTCAGTATCTTTCAGTATGTCAGTATCTTTAAGTATGTCAGTATCTTTCAGTATGTCAGTATCTTTCAGTATGTCAGTAACTTTAAGTACTTCAGTATCTTACATTATGTCAGTGTCTTTCATTATGTCTTTATCTTTAGATATGTTAGTATCTTTCATTATGTCATTATCTTTAGATATGTCAGTATCTGTCAGTATGTCAGAGATGCTTTTGCTCTACTTCTATTGCTATTACAGCACTACTAATATCACCTCTACAGCTATTCTACTAATCACAGTGTTCTACTAATATCACCTTTACAGCTATTCTACTAATCACAGTGTTCTACTAATATCACCTTTACAGCTATTCTACTAATCACAGTGCTCTACTAATATCACCTCTACAGCTATTCTACTAATCACAGTGTTCTACTAATATCACCTTTACAGCTATTCTACTAATCACAGTGCTCTACTAATATCACCTCTACAGCTATTCTACTAATCACAGTGCTCTACTAATATCACCTCTACAGCTATTCTACTAATCACAGTGTTCTACTAATATCACCTCTACAGCTATTCTACTAATCACAGTGTTCTACTAATATCACCTCTACAGCTATTCTACTAATCACAGTGTTCTACTAATATCACCTCTACAGCTATTCTACTCATCACAGTGCTCTACTAATATCACCTCTACAGCTATTCTACTAATCACAGTGTTCTACTAATATCACCTCTACAGCTATTCTACTAATCACAGTGTTCTACTAATATCACCTCTACAGCTATTCTACTAATCACAGTGTTCTACTAATATCACCTTTACAGCTATTCTACTAATCACAGTGCTCTACTAATATCACCTCTACAGCTATTCTACTAATCACAGTGCTCTACTAATATCGCCTCTACAGATATTCTACTAATCACTGTGTTCTACTAATATCACCTCTACAGCTATTCTACTAATCACAGTGTTCTACTAATATCACCTCTACAGCTATTCTACTAATCACAGTGTTCTACTAATATCACCTCTACAGCTATTCTACTAATCACAGTGTTCTACTAATTTCACCTTTACAGCTATTCTACTAATCAAAGTGTTCTACTAATATCACCTCTACAGCTATTCTACTAATCACAGTGTTCTACTAATATCACCTTTACAGCTATTCTACTAATCACAGTGTTCTACTAATATCACCTTTACAGCTATTCTACTAATCACAGTGCTCTACTAATATCACCTCTACAGCTATTCTACTAATCACAGTGTTCTACTAATATCACCTTTATAGCTATTCTACTAATCACAGTGCTCTACTAATATCACCTCTACAGCTATTCTACTAATCACAGTGCTCTACTAATATCACCTCTACAGCTATTCTACTAATCACAGTGTTCTACTAATATCACCTCTACAGCTATTCTACTAATCACAGTGTTCTACTAATATCACCTCTACAGCTATTCTACTAATCACAGTGTTCTACTAATATCACCTCTACAGCTATTCTACTAATCACAGTGCTCTACTAATATCACCTCTACAGCTATTCTACTAATCACAGTGTTCTACTAATATCACCTCTACAGCTATTCTACTAATCACAGTGTTCTACTAATATCACCTCTACAGCTATTCTACTAATCACAGTGTTCTACTAATATCACCTTTACAGCTATTCTACTAATCACAGTGCTCTACTAATATCACCTCTACAGCTATTCTACTAATCACAGTGCTCTACTAATATCACCTCTACAGCTATTCTACTAATCACAGTGCTCTACTAATATCACCTCTACAGCTATTCTACTAATCACAGTGTTCTACTAATATCACCTCTACATTTATTCTACTAATCACAGTGTTCTACTAATATCACCTCTACAGCTATTCTACTAATCACAGTGTTCTACTAATATCACCTCTACAGCTATTCTACTAATCACAGTGCTCTACTAATATCACCTCTAAGGCTATTCTACTAATCACAGTGTTCTACTAATATCACCTCTACAGCTATTCTACTAATCACAGTGTTCTACTAATATCACCTCTACAGCTATTCTACTAATCACAGTGTTCTACTAATATCACCTCTACAGCTATTCTACTAATCACAGTGTTCTACTAATATCACCTTTACAGCTATTCTACTAATCACAGTGCTCTACTAATATCACCTCTACAGCTATTCTACTAATCACAGTGCTCTACTAATATCACCTCTACAGCTATTCTACCAATCACAGTGTTCTACTAATATCACCTCTACAGCTATTCTACTAATCACAGTGTTCTACTAATATCACCTCTACAGCTATTCTACTAATCACAGTGCTCTACTAATATCATCCCTACAGCTATTCTACTAATCACAGTGCTCTACTAATATCACCTCTACAGCTATTCTACTAATCACAGTGTTCTATTAATGTAATATTATGCCAGACTAAGGACTTTGCCAGACTAAGGACTTTGAATAGCCCACATGGAATTGGTTTGGTTCCCACTGTCTCCCATCAAAGCTCTATCATTGCTGATGTACATGTTCATAGAGAAAGGGGGTTCAAGTATGTCTGCTTCAAAAGGTCACGGTGACAATTCAACTGGCTGGGAGTTTACAGAGGAGCCCGATCGCTCCCATTACCATGACAAACATGTAGTCGAGGTGTGTGTTATTCATTAAAGATATGGGCCTGGGATGTATTTCCCTTTGTATTTGACATTCAGTGCGTAGAGCAGCACAACAAAGAGATCTGGAATGGCCATAGAGTGAATGTGTGATGATGCGTCAACGTAGACAGGGTCAATGCAAGGTTAGAGATGAATTCCATTCTGGAACAGAACTTATTCTCTGTGTGTCTCACCTTAGACTGACCCATAGTTTGTACGCATCATCATTATCAGCCTCCTCATCATCGCACACACACACACACACACACACACACACACACACACACACACACACACACAAACAAATTCCTTGGAGTGGTGTAACTGAATTTCCATTGATCCAAAATAGTAACAGTAATCCAAAATAGTTTTACAGTAATCCAAAATAGTTTAACAGTAATCCAAAGCATGAAGTGAATTACCCTTTTCTAATCACCAGACTTTTCTAAACATAGAGAACTTTGAGAAGTGGGGGGGGTTGATAGCAAACCGGTAAATTATACATTTAAAAAATCTAATTTTCCAAAAGTAAATTTGACTAAATGTCTTATCGGTTTAGTTGTTTATTAGCCAGGAAGTCAGGATTCAGGAATGTTTGTGTGAGCGGATCTTCTTCCCGTTAACGCTGCTAAAACAGGAGTTTTCGTCAGTGATGACTATTCCTACATGGAAGGGAAGGAGGCTCCTGTTGTCTGTTGTTAGACTTTAACGTCTTGCTGTGTTATGGGATTTCTGTATATGTTTTACCATCTTTGATCCAGCCGATGATGCCTCACGTTTGGTATTTTTCCAACACACTAGCTGTCTCCTGGTCCTATTTTAGGGTCAATTGCCAAGGTCAAGTTTCTCACTCTGTGAACAAGAACAGACAAAGCATTCACTGATCTACGTAGACCGCTTCCTCTGACAAAACTTGCATAATTACTCTATTCTAACATTGCTGACCTTTTTAGGGGGAGAATTTTTATACAGACGCAGATCTCTGAGTTTGGATACTATACTGGCTGCTTCCCCTGACTTCGTTTCGATATGACAGCTGCACACCTAAAAAATCTACAACACTAACATTAACAATAGCCTAGTCAGCAGAACAGGCCTCTGGGACAGTGTTATAGTACAGTCAGTGACTCACGGTAGAGTTTACCCACAGACACTGTTCAACATTGTCTTCAACCCTAAAGAAGGCACTGCACCGAAACGTGGGTTTGAGGTTTACCCATTAAATTGTTGGGAGGATATATAGTGTCCTTATTTTTATACAACATGGTCCTCAACAACATTTGAACAGGTCTCTCTAGCGAAATATGTTTTTTATCTCAAAGTAACAAAACAATAAATTGTCTTTGATTCCTCCCTCAATGGAAACTAACCTACTGTACTGACATTGTATTCAAGAAGCATTTAATGCATGTCTGCTGTTCCTTTTTCTCCATGTAAACGAACCTACTGAACAGACTTACAGCATTCCAAAGCCAAGGCGCAAACATGACCGAGACTTTATCACCCATAATGTGGAGTTTGAATGTTCATGTTGTGTCAGAGACCGTCCCTGTATGTCTAACCCGAGTCATGGTGTGTGTTTTCTCCTTTGATGTAATCTGTTCTAACTATAGATAGCAAAGGAGGGTGTGTCTCTGTTCTGTAGTTCACAGTCTACTCAGGACACATGACTCAGTCTAACCCTGTCTGGCAGAAGTAAATTACACACAGCTGGGAGAGACGTTGAAGTGCTGAAGAGAGCAACTATGAAGCACACAGGTGAACCCTGTACTGAAAGTTTCACACAAGAGCTAAGAACATGATTATGAATGAACTCGCAAAAACTGAAAATGCATTTCAAAACAGATTTGTCTGTGTTAGTTTTGAAATGTATTGAATTACTTTGTAACACAACATTAATACAATCCATGCATTTTCAACACATTTTTTAAACGTATATAGTCTTACAGTAGGCCTAGGTGAGGACAAGGGAGTCCTTAGTATTAGGGGTGTCAGGTAGCCTAGCGGTTGAGAGCGTAACCGAAAGGTTACTGGTTTGAATCCCCGTGCCGACTAGGTGAAATATTTGTCAATGTGCCCTTGAGCAAGGCACTAAATGTAAAATGATTAGGATTCATCTGTGGATGATTGTTCTCAGTCAGGGTGCGCTATAATCACCAGAGACTGTATGGAGGGGGGGTGAACACAATGTGAAAGTAGAACTAGGACAGAGTGGCTCCCTCTCACCGGAGCATAGTGAAATATCACACGTTGGTACGGTTACTAAGCCAGTAATGAGAGGTTATTAATATCATCAGTGTGTTTCCTGTGTCTTGTCAGGGCCACTGGGAGTGGGAGAGCTGGCTGGCTCATACTGTCTGCCTGTAGAAGCATGGGATCCCACAGGGTGGAGGCAAAGCCAAGCATATGCAGTCAGACAAGTATCTCTGACAACACTTCTATTCAACTGAAACAATAATGCACATACTGTCTAGTGCAGACTCTTACCTGTTTGTTATAGAACTATATTTTGATCAATTCAAACTGGAGAAAAAAACTGAAACTGAAAACCGAAACCAACTACTAATCACTTTTTCAACATCTATAAAGATATGGTTCATGATCTGTCACAAAGGGCAAATGACTCCCATAGGGGTTACAGTGAAGCTAATGACAGACTATTAATCAATATTTAAGGCTCTCAAATGCTTGAGATCATTTTGAAGTGGTAAAGGATGGAAGTGCTGGAAGTGTGTGAAACAGTCAATAGAAAGGGGCTTTCAAGAAAACAGCCCAGACAAGGTGACATCATTCATTTGGAATCAGAATGGAGGTATTCCCCTTCTTGGCTTGTCTGGGAAGAATTGGATCATTGGGCAGTAGGCAGCACTAAGATGTTAGGGGAATGTTAGGGGATATTCAGCACAGCCCGGTTTAAATAAAGTTCAGGACATTGGATTTGCAGGAGGAGGATTCACATTTTTTATATTTTTTTCATTCATTGCTAAGGCCACCGTGCAAAGTCCAAATATCCCTATTCTGGAGGAAGATCAAGACAACCTTGTTATCACATTAAAATCAGTTTCTCTCAAACGATTACAGAGGCTTCTATCTAAAGCTCCTCCTGTCCTAGCAAATGTGTTAATTTTAGCACTGAGTAGGAGATCTGCGTTTTTCTAGCCATGAAGTTCAAAGCCCTCTGATGTCATCATCCTGCATCCAAGCCCATAGAGAAAAACCACCGAGTCAGTCAGAGTCCTTTGATGAGTGGCTGGGCCTGTTATTAAAACTGATCTTCAATGTTTAACTGTCTTCAATGCACATTCCTGACTGTGTAAAAATGTCTGTTGTGTACACTGCTGTAGTTTGGATGTTTACAGTACACGAATGGACTTGACCTATACACTTTATAAGGCCTTATTGTACGGAAGAGTCCTTTTTTTATCTCACACGCGGCATCAATAGTGAAGGGGGACTTCCCAAACCAACTCACCTCCGCCCACGCCAAACCTCAATAACGACAGGCCACGAACCCTCAGACTATTAACACAATGGCATTCCATACAGAACACAATGTACCTTTACCCAGACAGACCTAGCAACACGGCAGGGAGCGCCTTGACACACACGTAATCTTCATCATCATCATCCTCAGTTAAAATAATCTCTCTCTACCATAGAATCTTCTCAAGATCGAGAAATTCCACTTTGTAAGTTTAGACGAACAAGAACAAATATTTTCCCTTTTGCTTTTGATTAGCTGCATATGGATTTTATTTATTTAGCGAATGCAAATTCCCTAAATCAAGTCCTTTAAATTGCTTCCCGGTCCTGCTGGAGAATGTGGAATCACACACACTAACAGACAAAACTTTGTTTTTGCTCTTGTTGTTTCTAAATGGATAAAATAGCATATACAGTGCATTCAGAAAGTATTCACACTCGTTGAATTTTTCCACATTTTGTTGTGTTACAAAGTGGGATTAAAATGGATTGATGTAATTGTATTTTTTTTGTAAACGATCTACGCAAAATACTCTGTAATGTCAAAGTGGAAGAACAATTCTAACATTTGTAAAAAAATACATACATAAAAAATACAACATTAATATATCTTGATTAGCAGTGGTGTAAAGTACTTAAGTAAAAATATTTTACTTAAGTTGTTTTCTGGAGTATCTGTACTTTACTATTTATAGTTTTGACTACTTTTACTTTACTACATTCCTAAAGAAAATAATATACTTTTACTCCATACATTTTCCCTGACACCCAAAAGTACATGTTACATTTTGAATGCTTAGAAGGTCAGGAAAATTGTCCAATTCACACACTTATCAAGAGAACATCCCTGGTCATCCCTACTGCCTCTGATCTGATGGAATCACTAAACACAAATGCTTAGTCTGTAAATTATTTCTAAATGTTGGAGTGTGCCGTTGGTTATCCGTAAATAAATACAAAATAATCATAAAATTGTGCCTTCTTTTTTGCTTAATATAAGCAATTTGAAATTATTTATACTTTTACTTTGATACTTAAGTATATTTTAGCAATTACATTTACTTTTGATACTTAAGTATATTTAAAACCAAATACTTTTAGACTTTTACTCAAGTAATATTTTACTGGGTGACTTTCACTTTTACTTGAATCATTTTCTATATACAGTGGGGAAAAGAAGTATTTAGTCAGCCACCAATTGTGCAAGTTCTCCCACTTAAAAAGATGAGAGAGGCCTGTAATTTTCATCATAGGTACACGTCTACTATGACAGACAAAATGAGATTTTTTTTCTCCAGAAAATCACATTGTAGGATTTTTTATGAATTTATTTGCAAATTATGGTGGAAAATAAGTATTTGGTCAATAACAAAAGTTTCTCAATACTTTGTTATATACCCTTTGTTGACAATGACACAGGTCAAACGTTTTCATTAAGTCTTCACAAGGTTTTCACACACTGTTGCTGGTATTTTGGCCCATTCCTCCATGCAGATCTCCTCTAGAGCAGTGATGTTTTGGGGCTGTCGCTGGGCAACACAGACTTTCAACTCCCCTCCAAAGATTTTCTATGGGGTTGAGATCTGGAGACTGGCTAGGCCACTCCAGGACCTTGAAATGCTTCTTCAAGCCACTCCTTCGTTGCCCGGGCGGTGTGTTTGGGATCATTGTCATGCTGAAAGACCCAGCCACGTTTCATCTTCAATGCCCTTGCTGATGGAAGGAGGTTTTCACTAAAAATGTCACGATACATGGCCCCATTCATTATTTCCTTTACACGGATCAGTCGTCCTGGTCCCTTTGCAGAAAAACAGCCCCAAAGCATGATGTTTCCACCCCCATGCTTCACAGTAGGTATGGTGTTCTTTGGATGCAACTCAGCATTCTTTGTCCTCCAAACACGACGAGTTGAGTTTTTACCAAAAGTTATATTTTGGTTTCATCTGACCATATGACATTCTCCCAATCCTCTTCTGGATCATCCAAATGCACTCTAGCAAACTTCAGACGGGCCTGGACATGTACTGGCTTAAGCAGGGGGATACGTCTTGCACTGCAGGATTTGAGTCCCTGGCGGCGTAGTGTGTTACTGATGGTAGGCTTTGTTACTTTGGTCCCAGCTCTCTGCAGGTCATTCACTAGGTCCCCCGTGTGGTTCTGGGATTTTTGCTCACCGTTCTTGTGATCATTTTGACCCCACGGGGGTGAGATCTTGCGTGGAGCCCCAGATCGAGGGAGATTATCAGTGGTCTTGTATGTCTTCCATTTCCTAATAATTGCTCCCACAGTTGATTTCTTCAAACCAAGCTGCTTACCTATTGCAGATTCAGTCTTCCCAGCCTGGTGCAGGTCTACAATTTTGTTTCTGGTGTCCTTTGACAGCTCTTTGGTCTTGGCCATAGTGGAGTTTGGAGTGTGGCTGTTTGAGGTTGTGGACAGGTGTTTTTATACTGATAACAAGTTCAAACAGGTGCCATTAATACAGGTAATGAGTGGAGGACAGAGGAGCCTCTTAAAGAAGAAGTTACAGGTCTGTGAGAGCCAGAAATCTTGCTTGTTTGTAGGTGACCAAATACTTATTTTCCACCATAATTTGCAAATAATTTCATAAAAAATCCTACAATGTGATTTTCTGGATTTTTTTTCCTCAATTTGTCTGTCATAGTTGACGTGTACCTATGATGAAAATTACAGGCCTCTCTCATCTTTTTAAGTGGGAGAACTTGCACAATTGGTGGCTGACTAAATACTTTTTTCCCCCACTGTAGGTACAGTGAGGGAAAAAAGTATTTGATCCCCTGCTGATTTTGTACGTTTGCCCACTGACAAATAAATGATCAGTCTATAATTTTAATGGTAGGTTTATTTGAATAGTGAGAGACAGAATAACAACAAAAAAATCCAGAAAAACGCATGTCAAAAATGTTATAAATTGATTTGCATTTTAATGAGGGAAATAAGTATTTGACCCCCTCTCAATCAGAAAGATTTCTGGCTCCCAGGTGTCTTTTATACAGGTAACGAGCTGAGATTAGGAGCACACTCTTAAAGGGGAGTGCTCTAATCTCAGTTTGTTACCTGTATAAAAGACACCTGTCCACAGAAAGCAATCAATCAATCAGATTCCAAACTCTTCACCATGGCCAAGACCAAAGAGCTCTCCAAAGATGTCAGGGACAAGATTGTAGACCTACACAAGGCTGGAATGGGCTACAAGACCATCGCCAAGCAGCTTGGTGAGAAGGTGACAACAGTTGGTGCGATTATTCGCAAATGGAAGAAACACAAAATAACTGTCAATCTCCCTCAGCCTGGGGCTCCATGCAAGATCTCACCTCGTGGAGTTGCAATGATCATGAGAACGGTGAGGAATCAGCACAGAACTACACGGGAGGATCTTGTCAATGATCTCAAGGCAGCTGGGACCATAGTCACCAAGAAAACAATTGGTAACACACTACGCCGTGAAGGACTGAAATCCTGCAGCGCCCCACAAGGTCCCCCTGCTCAAGAAAGCACATATACATGCCCGTCTGAAGTTTGCCAATGAACATCTGAATGATTCAGAGGAGAACTGGGTGGAAGTGTTGTGGTCAGATGAGACCAAAATGGAGCTCTTTGGCATCAACTCAACTCGCCGTGTTTGGAGGAGGAGGAATGCTGCCTATGACCCCAAGAACACCATCCCCACCGTCAAACATGGAGGTGGAAACATGCTTTGGGGGTGTTTTTCTGCTAAGGGGACAGGACAACTTCACCGCATCAAAGGGACGATGGAGGGGCCATGTACCGTCAAATCTTGGGTGAGAACCTCCTTCCCTCAGCCAGGGCATTGAAAATGGGTCGTGGATGGGTATTCCAGCATGACAATGACCAAAAACACACGGCCAAGGCAACAAAGGAGTGGCTCAAGAAGAAGCACATTAAGGTCCTGGAGTGGCCTAGCCAGTCTCCAGACCTTAATCCCATAGAAAATCTGTGGAGGGAGCTGAAGGTTCGAGTTGCCAAACGTTAGCCTCGAAACCTTAATGACTTGGAGAAGATCTGCAAAGAGGAGTGGGACAAAATCCCTCCTGAGATGTATGCAAACCTGGTGGCCAACTACAAGAATCGTCTGACCTCTGTGATTGCCAACAAGGGTTTTGCCACCAAGTACTAAGTCATGTTTTGCAGAGGGGTCAAATACTTATTTCCCAGATTAAAATGCAAAATCAATTTATAACATTTTTGACATGCGTTTTTCTGGATTTTTGTTTTGTTTTTTTGTTTCTCACTGTTCAAATAAACCTACCATTAAAATTATAGACTGATAATTTCTTTGTCAGTGGGCAAACATACATCATCAGCAGGGGATCAAATACTTTTTCCCTCACTGTATCTCTACCATAAACTGCCTCCAACATCAAGAATTTGGCAGTATGTCCAACCGGCCTCACAACCGCAGACCCTGTGTAACCACGCCAGCCCAGGACCTCCACATCCGAGCTTCGTCTAAGACCACCACCCGGACAGCTGATGAAACTGAGGGAGTATTTCTGTCTGTAATAAAGCCCTTTTGTGGGGAAAAATTCATTCTGATTGGCTGGACCTTGCTCCCCAGTGGGTGGGCCAGTCTCCCAAGTGGGAGGGCCTATGCCCTCTCAGGCCCACCCATGGCTGCGCCCCTGCCCAGTCATGTGAAATCCATAGATTAGGGCCTAATGAATTTATTTCAATTGACTGATTTCCTTATATGAACTGTAACTCAGTAAAATCGTAGAAATTGTTGCATGTTGCATTTCTATTTTTGTTCAGTATATTTTACTTTTGTATTGAAAAATGTATGAAGGCACCTTTGAAGAAATATATAAAATAGTTTGAAAATCGTTGCTTATGTTAGATCAAATGCAGTTAGTCTGAGTCAGTCTCATGGTTTCTTTGTCATACATATTCCTATTCCTTGTGTCGCTTGAACTACACTGAACCAAAATATGAAATGCAGCATGTAAAGTGTTGATCCCATGTTTCATGAGCTGAAGAAAAAAAACACAGACATTTTCCATGCGCACAAACAGCTTATTTCTCTCAAATGGGGGGGCGGGGCAGTATGAAACATAAAAAAATAATGTATGTACTCACTAACTGTAAGTCCCACCCATGGCTGCACCCCTGCCCAGTCAAGTGAAATCCATAGATTAGGGCCTAATGAATTTATTTCAATTTCAATTGTTGCATGTTGCGTTTTTATTTTTGTTCAGTATATAACGTGCATAATTTATTTAGCCTACATTATTGAATACACCAATAGGTGGATAGAAAACGGACATTTTCCTCAATAGTATTGATATTGAGGCTATAGGTCTACAGACAGAAAGCAGCAGAGTTGTCCAGGCTCTGTCGCAGCCGGCCGCGACCGGGAGACCCATGGGCGGCGCACAATTGGTCCAGCGTCGTCCAAGGTAGGGGAGGGTTTGCCCGGCAGGGATGTGGGTTTGTTTCCAACGGGGGGCCAGTATGAAAACAAAAAAACAAAAAAAACATGTATGCATTCACTAACTGTAAGTCGCTCTGGATAAGAGCGTCTGCTAAATGACTAAAATGTAAATATGTCATGTAAATGAGTTATATGGTGATTGCCACCTGCTGTGTCATAATGCGGGTGTAACCAGCAGGCTGTACTATCGGAGCGTGTAGAGAGGCACGCGCTGCAATAATATCTGCCCGAGACGGTGATACATTGTAGCAGTAGCATGCCGCGCATACAGTTCTTTTGTTACAACAAATGTGGCGACATTGTAGCAGCCTAGTTTTCATATTGATATCCAACAGCTCGTATTCAACACGTTGATTTTAGACGATTTGACGAACCATTTGTCCCACTGTTTTTAAACTGTAAACTCTACAGTCAACAACCTCGCTCTCTTCCTGGTACTGTGTTCTTTAAAGCTCAAAAAGAGCATGCGCGACGGGTTAGCTCTGCTGCAGAATGACGTCAACAATTCAAAACACAGGCAAGTCCAGACACACTACCGTCCGATCTGTCATACGATGTACGCTTTAATTTATTCTAGCCAACTAACTGAGGATATTTCTATCACGTTGCATGCGAATGAAGCCGGAAATTTGGAAACGTTAACGACTGTTTTGGATATTTTCGAAGGAATATAATTTTGCGCAAATGTCCGGACATTGACATTGTGAACCTACCTGTCAAAGGAATCTGTGAAGTGCTGTACTGTTGTTGACACGAGCCGAGCGGCGTTATCTCTGCTCGCGACGATGCCTCTCGAGGATGATCTAGCCTTAGCAGCCGCGACTGGCAACACCGATCGTGTTAAAAATTCTATTACAAAGTGGAGTGGACGTCAACGGTGTAAACTGCTTTGGACGGACACCTCTGCAGGTAAGTGTCTCGCGCTACGCTCTCCTCGTCGTGCTTATTGGTGAAGATCGTGTCGCGATTATTGTAAAAGAGAGTCAATGTTCAACGATGTCATCAATATTTTAGCGTTGCAGAGATGGCCTTGTTCAAAAAAAATACATCGACTATGTTTTTGGTTGAAACCGTAAACTGTCTTAATCCATTACTAGAATAGCATGTCATACTGTGAAATAATTTGCATGGGACCTATATTACCTTGTTATATATGCTATATGTTTTAACGTGCTTTATTTACGTTATAGTTTAGTCTGTTGAGCTCCAACTAGTGCGCATGATGGGAATGGTGCGCAATTGCGCGTGGCTTCTGTAGGCCTTCCATTACGTTTTATCAAGTCCAAATTGATACTTCTATTGTTGGAAATATTTCCATTAGTTTGCCTTTCAAATAAACATAGAAATAATTCGATATTATACTCTATCAAAATGGTCCATGGCATTACCAATGTAGGCTATATAGGGGCAATGAAGGATGCATGCAGGTCACCACACCCAATGTTCCAAACTCAAAAATGATCTCCCAAAAATGGCCAAAGTTATCCATATACATGATCTATCTTTTTGTAAATTATGAATGTGTTCATATTTAATGACCTACTCTAAAAACCAATTTCCTTGGGCTGCTATCAAAATGCCTTGGCTGACTCTTCCTATATTTTGCCTTAACACTTTGATAGGCCTACATTTTGGTGCTCTTTAGGTTTGCTACATTACGAAATATGTGGCCTACAATTAAAATAAGTAACAACTAATTCATAAGATTAATTGTAGGCCGACTTATACCCTATAAATATGTTATAGCATCAGTTGGGCCTAATTACTTCTTTTTTTTTATGTGGATACATTATTATATTGTTATTAAATTGTTAAGTGAATTACAGCACAGATATTTTTTGATAATTAAAACACTTTTCGCAATCTGAAACGAAAAGCATGCGCTTTTATGGTCTGATAGAACTATAGGCAAACTGTATTATTTAGTGTTACTCTAAATAACTTATTATACACCATGGCAACATTATTTGCCTCGCAAATATAGGCATATTTATTAAATATCCTAGCAGAAGGTTTGTAAGTAAAATCAACTGCATTTGTATTTCCTAGGTGATGATGATGGGCAGTTCACCTGTGGCGCAGTTGTTACTAATGCAAGGAGCGGATCCTAATATCGCAGACCGACACACCGGGACCACGCCGTTACACGATGCCGCCAGGATGGGCTTTTTGGACACGGTAGAGATCCTTGTCCAATTCCTCGCTGATCCGAATAGCCGGGACAATAGGAACTGCCGGCCAATCGATTTGGCAAAAGAAAGTGGACACCAGAATGTCGTTGCGTTTCTGCAGGCTTTATGAATTCAAAGATGCGTTGTATTTATTTGTTTGACGATTTTATTGTATAGAATACGGATGTATATCCTAGACCCGTTAAGTTCTTAAATACTTTTTTTTATCGATAAAAAATGCTTTATTTATGCCTCTCCAAGAGTATTGCACACTTTATGCACTTAATCAACGGTTTGTTAATTAGGCTTAAGAGTTAAGTATATGTACAATTTTAATTTTTTGTGTTAAGTTGTAATTAGGCTATTTGCTGTTTTTTAAATATTAAATCATGTAATAATCACAGATAGACTGGTTTAGCGTTGCTATAGGAAAATATATACTCTGATGGATGCAATATTGATAAGGTAAGGAATTTACTGAACAAAAAATAAAAGCACACAGGTATTGTGATACCATCAATACACCCGTTTGAACTTTTGATTAAATAAATAATTGTTTTTATCAGATTGCATTAGCCCTTTATGATGAGTTATTATTAGAAATCCAAAAGTAAACATTTAGGTAGGGTATGGATTTGTGTATTTTGATAATAATCCATAATCGTTTATATTAAGACAATGTTATTGGAAATGGGTCTGGACTTCCTGCATATAAAGCTGATGATGTTTGTATTTGTATTTTGAATAATTCCGAGAAAATTGTTTAATGTCAAACCTAAAGTTGGTCACTTCGATTCTGAATTATTTAAGTACCTACCTACTTAAATATGTATTAATTTAGGCTATAATTAAGTATTTATGGAGCTCAATTTGAAAACCATAAGCTTCGCTACAATGTATCGACATTGAACGAAATGTTTAACTTTTGATGGCAGGAAATAATCTAAATAATGGAAGGATCTAGACCACAATGAATTAGCGTGTCCGTTTGTGAGAAGTAAGGTGTGTCCCTTCAGCTCGATAAACTATTGACCTTTTTTTTTTTTACAACTTAAACATACCTTTTATTTAGGCCTACTATAATGGGAACATACTTTTTCTGTTGAAACGAATGTTTGGATAGGCTGCAAGATCTATTGTGTTTCTTTAACATAGCCTACACACCTCAAACTCAACTAGGGACCTCATTGTTGCCCTCTAATCAGGGACTGGTTTAGACCTGGGACACCATGGGTGCGATTAATTATCAGGTAGAACAGAAAACCAGCAGGCTCTGGACCTCGTAGGGTAAGAGTTGAATACCTCTGGCCCTATACAATATTCCAAAATCAATATCAATAAACGTATTTATTTTTCACTGTGGAACAAACACTCACGAGACTGTGTGTAACTTACTGTACAAGAGGAGATAGCAAAGTGGGCGTCTCCCGAAAATTCAAATAGTACATTGCACGAATGATCAAGATTTTGGTTCATGGGTCTAATAGGCCTACGTTTTGCATGAATATAAATGTTATTGTTAACTGTCATTCCGCCATTTTGCTTCATTTTATTTGAAAGGTCAATCTAAACTAGACCACCGTAATAACGCAAAAAATATATATATATATCTATTTGGGGTCAAAACACACTTGTTTTGTATATGAGAGATGCATAAAGCATAGATGTCGACGTATGACGCCCCTTGCAGTTTCTCTTATCATTTCGCACCAGGCCAGCTGGAAGCCACAAATAACTTAGGAACGCTGGTACAAAATATTGCAATGCACGATCAACAAGACAGGAATGAATGCAAGAACCCCACACTTGTCCTCCGAGTCTGACTGGAGGCATGTATTAGGCTATTGGAACTGTAACACTAGCAGTCATTACAATGTATCCATTTTGTCTTAAGTATACATTTTAGTAGTGGCAATTTATTATTGGAAAGGTTTAGTAGACAATCAACATGAGGGAGCCAATGCAAATATTTGCTAAGAAGCCTAATAATTAAATGGAAAAATATATCATTTGTGTATTTTGAAAGTAGGCTATATTTAAACCATGTGCACTTCTTGAAGTTTGTTACGCTTGTAATTTCAAAGTCCATTTACTTGCGTTATGCTGCATCATGTTTTCGACTTCCAGACAGTATGCTTTCCGAGCTTCATGTTTCTCTGATTCAAACGTATTTGAATGGTGACACAACTTGTCACTAAAGTACAGTACAGTAGCGAGATGTAGCGATAAAGGGAGAATATTATTAGCATCTGGCATGATGGCACACGCACTTTGCAAAAGTACCTATCATTTCACTTGAGCAACAGAAGTGACATTATGCAAACAGAATGACAGGAAGTCCAATGTTGAGCACATATGCAGTTGTCACTTCACAAACAAGTGTTAGGTTAAGATTCTAGCTAACTTCCTGATTTTTAAAATGAAAAGCACATTTCCAATCTACATAACTTTATTGATTTTGTCACACTTGCAAACATATTTGACATGTACATGCAGTAAAACACATAATCATAACAGAATATCAACCATCATGTTGACAGTTAGGCCTACTTACTGAAGTTAACCCTATTAGGATCCCATTATAATACTGTAGCTCTGAATCCATGTAAGAAGAAATGCTTCGTTAAAATGAAGGAAGTATTTTGAAGATAGTTTCAGATTATGTGACATGATATGAGACAGATCGATCATGCCCTCAGCGGAAGTCTTTCTTAATGAAACAAGGCATTTTATTGAATGGAAAATATATTATATGAGCCATGAATCCACTATTCCCTATTAACTCACCTAATAATTAGGAGTAAAGAGCCTGGAATCTATCAACAATGTAGTTTGACCTTGTTTCTGGGCAACAAAGTGGATTAACAGAGTAGGGTAAAGTTGGCCCTAGTCACTGGTCTTGGGTCAGTTTTGCATTTTCCCCACTAAATGGTTATGGTTAGGATTGGGGGAGGGGAAGCTGATCCTAGATCTGTACCTAGGCGAAACTTCACCCCTGAGCCGGATAAACAGGACTGAGGCTTTATGAACGGAGTGGCAGTTGCTTTTGATTGAATGTCCTGTTCCAAATATACTCTGTGAAAAAGTCTTGTTCGTCATAGACCTACATGTACAGATCATACGGGCTACAAACAATCCCTGAAAACAACCGACTAACTCATTTTCTTTCAGAAGACATTATAGGACATACCAAAATGTGTGTAATTACTCATTAAAGTATCTACAGTATGAAAACATGGCTGAAATCAACAGTATATAAACTACAGTAAAATACTGACAATGTTAATGTATATATATAAAAACAGTTTGACCCTTAATTTATCAGGGATCTTTTAGTGACCAGAGTCTGGACACCCATTTAATGTCCCATCTGAAAGACGGCACCCTACACAGGGCAATTTCCCCAATCACTGCCCTGGGGCATTGGGACCTTATTTTACCAGAAGAAAGAATGCCCCCTATTCGCCCTCCAACACCACTTCCAGCAGCATCTGGTCTCCCATCCAGGGACCGACCCTGCTTAGATTCAAAAGCAAGCCAGCAGTGGAATGCAGGGTGGTATGCTGCTGGCAAACGATGTAATGTTACTCAAATGTGTTGTGAAATCCTGGCGAATGTACAGTACTGAAAACATGCATATCAGGCACTTCCTTGTGATTCACTGATGAGGAATCGAGAGAGAGATGAATCCATTGTCCGTATTGGTGGCTGGTGTGTTGCAAGTCATTCTCTGTTCTACGGGGGTGAAGAGGGGCTTTTCGGTGGTTCTCAGTGTTTCGGTAGCATTATTGAGGATTGCGCTGTTGTCTGAAAGAAACCAAACACAAAAACACACTAAATAGTAGCAGATGTACTAACAAAAACAGTTTTTAGAAAATACACATATTGCAATCTGTTAGTAAAACAAACTAATATGTTAGTTTTTAGTGTTTGCATCATGAAGCATGCCATACTGGAATTTCTGTTTAGCACGTCAAATTGCAGTCCCACTCTCATTGACTGAAGTGTTGTTGAGGATGAATAGTGAAGAGAATGTAAGACTAAGGGCCTTCACATTATGGCTCATTGGGTTCAGAGCCAGGTGTCCCGAGGAGAGGGAAATCACCTTGAACACCAGACCTAGGTTCAAATATAATTGATTTCTTATCACTTTTGGGACTATTCCATTAGTTCTATAAGCAGGATTCAGTATGTTCAGAGCTAGACGTCCTGAAAGACATCACCTTTAACACCCGTTTATATACAGACCAGAAGCCTGACATGTTTTGAGAGGCATCAGGACAGGTCATCATTTTATCACCCAATAACTATCCAATGTTAATGCAGGCCGACTCAGCACTCAGTGAGAATCAGTATCTGAGAATGAGCAGTGAGTAACTCAGTGAGAATGTGCTTACTGCGCGCCAGACCTGATAGAAAGGACATACTGAACAGCACCAGCTCTCCTACATACCCATGCCGTGACACGTTTTGTGTTGTACATTGCCATGTTGCCTGGGAGGTTGATATTTAGTAAGATTGAAAAAAATAAAGTACTTAATTGCCCGAGATGATAAATAAAGTTGAATTATACTATTCTATTCAAACCCACCTGTAGAGATGAGCCTGGTCACATTACAATGGCAAGTCTTACCTTCAGAGCCTTTATGGTGTGGGTCCAGTCCTCCTGGGTGCAGATCAGGGGGATAGCAGTGAGCAGGATACTGCTGGCCTTGTTGGCATTCTCCTTCATTGTCTTCAGGACGTTGTCGACGCACACCTGGGACAAGCATGAATTACATTTAATGAGAAAACGGATACGTATTTTTTTTGAGGGATTGAGGTGCTTATTTTGGTAAATTCTAGTCGCCTTCCAAAGACGGAGAAAGATGCCGACAGACAGCCTTAAAACACCTCCAAGACCAAAGGACGTGCCTCACAATGTGAGACGCAAACGTCTCAAAACGTGTTAGGTTTTTAATAAATGAGTACATTTCATGCTGTAAATATTCTGGCTGCTACACCATTTTTTTTCTCTTTAATTTTTAATAGAGTAATAGTAGCCATTCAAAGTTTGTTTTTACAGTATAACCAAGTGTTTGAAGCAGGCGGTTCATAAAAACAATACTTCTCTGTGGAAACGGACAACAAACACGCCCTTCTTGCTTGTTGTGTAATTACATGCGTTTACTCCAATTACATGCGTTTACTCCGTGGTCCTCTGTAGCTCAGCTGGTAGAGCACGGCGCTTGTAACGCCAAGGTAGTGGGTTCGATCCCCGGGACCACCCATACACAAAAAAATTTATGCACGCATGACTGTAAGTCGCTTTGGATAAAAGCGTCTGCTAAATGGCATATTATTATTTATTATATTATCGCCCATTGTTATTGTGGATGCAATTCACACCTCAGTAATCTGACAGAGTCACGGTGACAGATCGTAGTGCCACGCCTGGACAGTCACAGAGCCAGTTTGACACGTTAAGACATTGCGCTACGGTCAGCATTACTTTCACTTTCGTTTCTTTTCTTACCCGTCTCGTGATTGTCTCCAGGCAACGGCATTCAAACGTCAACATTTTGAATTTGAGCGCAATTAATGTTTTTCTCAATCTAAGCCTCAATTGAAATATTGTGAGAAACAAAATAAGCAACACGTTTGTGAATCAAAGCTCCTCTCTTCTTCCAAGTTCACACAGACATCCTACACTGTACTGTAGCCTACAGGTTCAGTTTGAGTTTGAGTGCGCAATGCGCATGGTTTAATTGTTCAACAGCAGGCATTTGTTTCATACTACGTTTCCTATGTGTTGTTAATTAATGCGTTTTAGGCCTTACACCTTGCAGGGTGTAAAACTGGGTGCTCTGAAAGCTAGGCCTATCCTCTGTAAACATTGGCAGCTAGCCCGTGGAGTGATTTCTATACGACTGTTTACTTACACTATAAAATAACACACCTGTTCTCCTGACAGCATGGTACAGCTAACAGCTCAAGTCAAAGGGAGTATTAAAAGGCACTAAAGAGAATCTAATAGTCTGTTATACCACGATAATCCCTTGCTTGTTGTGTAATTAATTACCTGTCGTTTACTCCATTAAGTTACTACCCATTGTTATCAGTGGTCATGACAACACGACAATAACTGAAACACATTAGAGTGGTATCCATCTATCTGATCATGGGGAGGACTGTCAGACAGACAGACAGTGATGTGGCCATGGAGACTTTGGCCACAGAAGCTCCAACGACATCAAGTCTTCGTCCCAAATGGCACCCTGTCACCTATTTAGTGCCCTACTTTTGACCAAGCAAGGGCTGCATGAAGATGTGATAAATATTGATCCTTACAGTACAGTAGATTCAGTAACTGATGATAGAAACCTATTATAAAACTTAAGCTATAAAGCCATGATAACCATGTTGATCTTATCCAATGGAAAGGCAATGCAGGTAATAAGGCAATCCTTTTCACTATTAACAACATCTAGGATGGAGCTAAACTTGTAAACAATTTGATCTAATCATACATTTATGATGGGTATGTATTTTATTGGCTACATTGAGATAACTTAATTACAATGATGAAATCAGACAAATTGTTCCTACACTCAATGTCAACTAGGCTAACTGCCATGCAGCTCCAGATAGCATGCCGTTTATAACAAGACGATACAATCTTGGGTGGCCCACCCCAACTGTATGTTACCATGGTACTCCTCAAGGGACATTAACTGATATAACCTTCTAATGTCATGTTGATACACTACAACATGAGACCAGGTTCGTTTCTGAAATGGAGCACAGTGACCACAACATGTGACCAGCAAAACATGAATTTATTGTTGTGTGCCCTAATGAACACACCCCTGAACTGAGGGGCTGTTGTGTTGTGATCTCTTCCCAGGCCCTGTGGACAACTGTATACCGGTGACTCAACCTCTGCTGGCAGGATTCACAGCGGAGGCTGGCAGGCTCACAGCGGAGGCTGGCACGCTCACAGCGAGGGAGGGCGGGAGCCAGGGAGGGAGGGTGTAGAGCAGCCGGAAGGATGTGGCCAGAGGGTGTGCAACAGGAGGGGGAAGGAGGGGGGAGGCGGCCAGGAGGTCAGCTGCAGGAACTAGGAAGGGGATGTCGGGTAAGGGCACGGAAGCCGAGCCTCCCCCAGACATAATATATCAACTGGATAGTGGGTGGCAGTCACTCACTCGGAAGCTGGTGTGTGTGTGTGTGTGTGTGGGAGGTACTTCAGAGCAATATAATAATCAGGCGAAAGAATTGGAAACGTAAACAGTTGCCTGTAAAATGCTGACGGGGAGGAAATTTACACTGGACAAATGTCATTGTGCAATTTCAAATCCCTAAAATACTATTTGAAAGAAGTTACATTTGTTTTGCTACAGCTTTGTGACAGAGGCATATTACTATTTAGTTATTATTAACTGGATAGACACATTTTGAATTCCTGCTTTGATTATGTAAGAATATAAATGCATTTATTCAAATTGAGTTGACCTCTAGGTCAGTGTGACAGCTGGAGTACACTTTGGGAGCCATTTCAGAAACGGAATGGTCACTTCAACCCTCATGTCACAGACATTTCAGACTCCTAATGATGGGGAAGTGACTAACTTCGCACACAGGATATAAAAAAAACGGTGGTAAAATAAAAAGCTCTGACGCATTTCAGTTCTTATTTTTGCCTAATATTGCAGTTGGACATGTCCAACCGCTGTGAAAGCGGATGCAAGACATATGACCAAGTAACAAGACAATTGACCACATGCAGTACATGAATGTGCCATCTTAGTGAAACGGGCTCATTTGCATAACATATTTTCCAGATAGCCTGTGTTGTGGTTCAACTGAAACTTGGGGACATTCCTAAACACATCACTCCTCGAAACAGTTACAGACCCTTTCACACACTTGTGTAAACGCCTCTTCCCTGTTGCCTGGGTTGCTGTCTAGAGGTTCCACGCCACTGCCGGCGTGGGTGTCGATGCGCATCCATCCCACTGCGTGTTTGACACGCTCTCCTCCTGTCTTCCCTGTCCTGTCTACTAACTTTCCTATCAATAAAACATGTAACGAATGAAGTCTCCGCACACTCAGGATCAATGCACACATTTCATTGAATAAGGCTAAGCTTTCGGTCGCAAGACCTTCATCAGAGCATACAATCAATAAAATATAAAAATATACGATAGTGGAGGGAATTTCCACACCAAAAAATAACTCACCGCCTCCTCATGCTCCTTCCAGCAGTCGTAGTCGGTGGCCATGGCGATGCTGGCATAGCAAAGACCCGCCTCCTTGGCGAGGACCACCTCGGGCACGCTGGTCATGTTAATGACGTCGGCGCCCCACTGGCGGAACATCAGGCTCTCGGCGCGCGATGAGAAGCGAGGGCCCTCGATGGTGAGCACCGTACCCTGCGGGTGGCACTTCACCCCCAGGCCCCGCGCCACCTCCAGCAGCACCTGGGCATGGGGAGGGAGAGGCGTGACTTCATTTTCTGGGAGAGAGTGGTCAGTGTTTTTGTCAATGCCCATGTATTTGTGTTTTATGAACACTTGGAAAGAAGAAAATAATTGTAACTATGCAAAGCCTCATTACACACCAACAACCAAAAAGTTCAAATACACAGGTGGCTGGTAGCACCTTAATTGGGGAGGACAGGCTCATAGTAACGGCTGGAACGGAAGGAATGAAACAGTATCAAACACAAACACATTGTTTCCAGGTATTTGATACCATTCCATTGATTATTATGAGCCGTCCTCCCCTCACGAGAATCCTGTGTTCCAATGCCATAACATTCACTCTCTCCCCAACAGGCAACACTTGATGGACATTACAATAACATTTATAATGTAGTGGCGGGGGTTGATTTGGAACCAGGCCCCAGACACCGGTCTAGGTGCTAGTGGTTGATTTGGAACGGGGCCGTGGACACTGACCTCCCTGGTCCGGGTGCAGAAGGGCTCAGCCATGGGGATGTGAGACACGCCTGGGGGACTGGTGGGCCTCCCATCGTACAGCGTCTGGGCTCTCTTTGTTGTCCTGGGAGGGAGGGAGGACACACAGGAAATGACAGGTCAGTGACAAGGGTTGGGTTCAACAACTCTGTTACCATGGTTCGTCTCACTCAGGGTCCAAAACAAGAAGAACATGCACCTGCTGGCAGTTATTCTGGAGAATTTCTCTCTTCCGTTTAACACTTCACTTCTTGTCTGACTTTGTTTCCACGCAGTGCAAAAAAATACTTTATCAAAAACATTCTAAGATATTATAAATAGGCTACATTCTTAAAGGGTGGGCTCAGAGTGACTACATTCTAGGTCAAATATTGGTATTCTTTTAAGGTTTGAGTTGTGGCAAAAATGGTGTCTGAATGTGAAAGGCATTCATCCTGTCACTGTAGGGAAAACAGTGTTTCTAATCCACAGACACAAGTAGTCATCATTGCAATGACTAATACATGCTGAATGGATCAGGGTATTGTAATAACAATCCTGGGCTTTGCAACAGCTGGCCCTCACAATACAATGACAAACAGATCCCCATAGTCACTGAGGAGAAGAAAAAAAAGAACTTAAAATATTTCATGGCTGGATACATAGAAACGAGCCACAAACTGTTAAGCAATGTAGACTAAATCTGGGAATTACGGCATGGAATCCCCCAAAACCTTTAGAGAAGGAGGCTAGCTATTAACCCTTTACACTCGCACCCGTATACAGATTGGAAATGGCAGATTTGGCCACTGATAAACGCCTAAATTGGACCGGAGTGGCTGTACAAGTAACACACTATAAATGACAGAGCTCAGCACTGTATGTTTTGGACTGACAGCTGTTCTGAACTTGGGCACCGCACGCGACAAGAAGTTGCCCCCATTCCTCCTGCTAATTGGGCAACTTTTGCACATTTTTGTTGTCTTGAGTGAGGGAAATGCTGTAAATAAAGAGGACTATGTGTTTTGAAAGACGAGACGTTGAGGATTATAATAAATACCGCTTTGATGTCATACAAGCAAGCCAAACACACGTCCAAATATGCACTTCACATTTCCATATCATAAAACTCATGTCATATACAGGGTCAACGTTTATGGTCACTAGGTTTGATGTACGGTTACAAGATGTCGTCATACCCTGGGTTGTTATGAACAGAATGAGCCGGTTTGTTTATTGTGAAGAAAAGTCACCTCGGACCACGCATCTGAATGTACTCATGACTACTTTCTATGCACACCAAAATTACGATTTGTTTCTCTGAATTGCCTTGTGAAAGCCTAACACTGTAAGATCATATTTTATAACTTAGCTAGTCATGTTGGCAATAGAACAAGCTTTTAAATGAGGCCCACCTGACCCAGATTGCGATTTATAATGGGCCGTTTTATGATTGCGTAAACAACAACAGTAACTGTGTGATGGTGGGGATGCAGGGTTGTGTTCCATACAAAACAACTACACGTCTTCTTGCTCTAGTAGCTCCTCAACAGCACAGCTAGGAGAGATCAAAAAAAGCACTGTATAGTTGAAGGCTCTTCTTTGTGTCATAAAGTGCATTGAAATTACTTAGGAACTGTGCACACTTTGGAGAGGTGTGGGGCCACTTGGAGACACCAGTTAGTCCTCTCACTCAAACCCTTGTCATTTTTTTTTTTTTGTCTTATGTTGCACCTACCCCACATTTTCCAGGAATATTCTTACCGTGTTACTGAATGTATCCAGAATATTATCAGATTTCATTATCAACAAATGTGGTGAAAAGTACTGTAAATGTAAAATGCACATAAACAGTGTAATGTTTGGATTCAGTCTGGTGTCAGGAGAACTGTTGTGTCCTCACCTTTGGTCTAATAAATGTTCCCATAATCTTCAAACTGTTCCCTTTTGATTGCTACCATGCTTATGCATTTCATATTTATTCTGTAAGAAACATTTCAATTTAGCCCTATCCATATAGCCCAATTCCCACGAGAGTAAAGGGTTAAGGGGTGGTGAGGATGGGCTGAGCCGGCATTTAGCATTTGCCGACAGGCCGCTGCCCTCCAGATTCCAGAGCTGTTGCACAGTCAGGGTTCCACCCAGGCCACATGCCAGTTCTACATGCCCCTCCCTCATACACACACACACACACACACTCTCTCTCTCTCTCTCTACCCAGTCTCTGCTCAAATGAGCATGCCCAGCAACCAGCTGCTGTGAGACACTACCCTGGGTCCTGAAGCTACCTACCGCCTAAATGTTACACTGAGAAAAGGCAGGCTTAGAAAGACAACTTCTTGTCCTCATGTTACTAGGTAATATTTTGACTGTACGGACACTGAAAGGAGGAACAAATATTTAGACTGTACTGACTGGAAAAACTAATATTTAGACTGTATGGACACTGACAAGAGGAACAAATATTTAGACTGTACTGACTGGAAAAACTAATATTTAGACTGTATGGACACTGACAAGAGGAACAAATATTTAGAATGTATGGCCACTGAAAGGAGGAACACATATTTAGACTGTACTGACACTGACAGGAGCCAATGTGTCATTTGGTCACACCAGTAAATAGAGATGGCCTGGGACATTTCTTACTAAGGCTTGAAGTCACACAACACAGACAACAACCCATTTCTGCTTTGGGTGTCACAGTGAGAGCTCAGTGAAGCTCTGCTAACAGGTCTCTCTGTGCCCACATCATCAACAGAGTAAATCAGCTGTTATACAGATCATTGAGAGCAGGACCAATACATAGTCAAGTCAGAGGTCAGTGAGTGCATGCGCCGACTACAGAGTGACCTTGGATTTCATACAGAGTGACCTTGGATTCCATACAGAGTGACCTTGGATTCCATACAGGTGTGACCTTGGATTCCATACAGGTGTGACCTTGTACTCCATACAGAGTGACCTTGGACTCCATACAGAGTGACCTTGGACTCCATACAGAGTGACCTTGGACTCCATACAGAGTGACCTTGTACTCCATACAGAGTGACCTTGGATTCCATACAGAGTGACCTTGTACTCCATACAGAGTGACCTTGGATTCCAGAAATGCTGAGGCAGCATGGCATTCCAAGACATTTACATTTTTAAATTTTAGTCATTTAGCAGACGCTCTTATCCAGAGCGGCTTACAGGAGCAATTAGGGTAAGGGCACAGACAGATTTTTCACCTAATCGGCTCGGGGATTAGAACCAGCGACCTCTCGGTTACTGGCACAACGCTCTTAACCACTCAGCTACCTGCCGCCCCATTCTATAAAGGAAATGTATAGTGACCCACCCCTCCATCCCTGCCGTCCCCCACCAAACTAAAACTAAGTGTGTCAGTAGAATATTCCAGAAATGCCACGACTGAGAAATAACCTACTGTTGTCAATGTCAACAAGACTCCCGAGGAGGAACATTGGCTACTGTCAGCGAAAGCAGAGACTATAATTAGGCTATGTATTGTATTGCTCACTCATAGTAGTTTGGAAAATATACCTCATCTTAGCACTAGACACACACATCCTGTCCAGTACCACATACTGTAAAGTGATGCAAAGCTCCAGTGAGTGAGTCAGAACTGGGGAGACCAGAGACCAGAGTTAATGCTCGCAGCAGGCGAGCAGAGAGAAATCCTAGCTAACCTAGACAACAGGCCAGCAGTGTTTGGAACAGGAGCAGGGGCAAAACAAATGACTCACTGATGTTGTAAGATAATCATAAAAGTAAACCCTTCAGAAATATGCTGGATGGGTCACATGCTGCGCAGTGGGACAAGACTGAACAAGTCCTAACATGCTAGCTTCCCTATTCTGTCCAACAGAGCCTGCCTCTGCTTGTTGTAACAGTAGGCTATCAATAGAATCAGAGTTTAAACAACACATATGGGTGGATTGGCGGTGATGAGGCATAGCTTCTCTGAGAGCTGCACAGAGGGGAGGATGTGGAGTCAAAGTCAGACGGCAAACCCGAGGGAGGATTGCAGAAATGATCTGCTATTTCTCATTCAATGCACTACGTTTTGACTTCTTGACAACGGACAGAGCTTGGAGACAAAGGTTTTTGTGTGCATTGCACTCTAAATCAACAAGACTGCCTCATGAACACATTCTCAATTTACGGTCCATTGCATAGAATTCTACTGACAATTCAATTCAATGCACCAACACAGCCTCAGGACAATGAGAGGAGTTGTGTTCCACTCTGATAGAATAATGGGTAGAGTTGTGTGTGGTGACTTGGAATCTAGAGATGGGGGGGGCATTGAGGAAGAATAGGTGTTTCTTCAAGGTTGAGGCAACACACAGGCAAACACATTGGATAATCGTCCTAAAAATACCATCCAATCAAAACATTGGATGCCTGGGCACTTTAGAAAGAATAGCCTATTACTAGTAGAGAAAAATTCAAATTCAGCATGTTTTATCAGTGCTACAACTGATGGCCATCACATCTGTTTTGGGCTGCAACATTTCTAGATAGAGTGCATCTGAAATCCTGGTTGGATCATCCCCTAAACCAGGAGGGAACAAGCACGGAGGGAATTCTTCAACTGGGAATCATCCCACAGGGATATCTGACAAACTTACTGAGAACTGACGTTCTGAAGAACTTGCTGCATCTAATTTCTGTTTCATTTTGACACACTAGCCTATATTAATGAATCTGAGAACAGCCAGAGAGGACACACTTGTGAAAGGTGTGTTGATTCCTAGGTGTGGTGTAGGCCTGCTTACGTACAGTAACAAGATGCCATTCCACCAGCTCAGGGAATTCGTCCGGAGGAAGGAACCTTGATTAGGTATTACATGTTCCACTACTTCCTCTGTCAGAGGTATCTTGGGCTCATCTGGTTCTCATCCCGTAGTTTACTTCAGGTCACACAGTCATAATATTACCAAACAATGCTGCTCAACTGACGGTCGTACAGAGGTCTAGGCCTAACCGTGGGAAACATGACTCATGCTGAAGTACTATATTACCTATGTTACTGAAATGTATTCCCATAGACAGACCGAAACAAAGGTGATAACATTCAAAACTGAACAGTCATTTGTGATGCAAATACCTTACACCTAGGCCTATTTCTCGAGTTCATCGCTTTGCACTGAAACACAATCAAACCTTATACACAGCTACGACATGGAGGATGGACCCACTGAACTTCCGGTATGTCACAATTCACGCCCTAAGCACATTCCACAACGCATCAGGTAACACATCCACTTCCTACAAAAGGTGTCAAACAAAACAACCTCATCAGATCCTAGGTCTCAGTTCATTCAAAACCTGTTACAGTCCTCCTCATTCACAAGAAATTAGAAGACCACATATTGAAGAAAAAAACCGGAAACCCCTGTTTCAAACCAGCTGCCCTTAAAACCCTACGAGTCCTGTCTGTTCTTTTTTTTTTTTAAGTGTTGGTTTCCTCTCATGATGCAGATCTAGCCCCGATGGGACACACGTGGCACCTGTACTCTGCCACACAGACAAGTCCCGGGCCCACAGTGCAGTCAGTTTCAGAGCATCGCCTATCAACCAATCATCAGACACAATCTCATTCCTTCTCTTAGGGAATGAGGAAATGAGAGATACACAGCGGTTGGCCATGGGATGATAGTCGGAGTCGCTGACTATAAGAAATACCAGTCAGAGAATGTGGTCTTCAGAGATAAGTAATGTGAGCCAGGATGCCACCGTCTGTTCCTGTTTTACACCATTGCCTTTGTTGTTGCCTTTCTCCAGGCTGGAATACTGTACACACACACTCAGCATTAGCCACTGTTTGTAAGGGGAAAAAATGGACAACTTGCAAGTTCTTTTGAATGTTATCAGTTGAGATAGACGTCGCACTGTCTGAACTCGCTAGACATAAGAAAGATGTTTGAGAGATTAAGGAATCCTTGTCCGAGCCAGACCGGCCCATTTGAGAGATAGTGACTTGGGAAAAAATCTCAGTTCTTTGAAGAATTCCTCTTGATGACTTCTCATTCCTACTGTAATTCTACCACCATCGCTTTACAAACATTCTGTTTTGCCATGACACATGTACCGTTCCATTTATACTCCACCAGGTATGTAGTAGGTAGAAACCTAAACCATATCTAGACGTATCAATTGCTAGCATTTACAGATAGGCTATGTTTGACTTTTACTCCATAGCTATAATGAACAAAAATAAATGGTACAGCCATAGGTGGGCCTTGGAGGGCATAGGCTCACCCACTTGGCAGCCAGGCCCAGCCAATCAGAATTAGTTTTCCCCCACAAAATGGCTTTATTAACAACAGAAAGGTGAAGAAGCCAGATGTGGAGGTCCCGGGCTGGCGTGGTTACATGTGGTCTGCGGTTGTGAGGCCGATTGGATGTATTGCCAAATTCTTATGGTAGAGAAATGAACATTACATTCTCTGGCTCCCTCAAAACTTGAGACATCTGTGGCATTGTGTTGTGTGACAAAACTTTAAAGTGGCCTTTTATTGTCCCCAGCACAAGGTGCACCTGTGTAATGATCATGCTGTTTAATCAGCTCTTGATATGCCACACCTGTCAGGTGGATGGATTATCTTAGCAAAGGGGAAATGCTGACTAAAAAGGATGTAAACAAATTTGTGCACAAAATTTGAGCGACATAAGCTTTTTGTTGCGTATGGAACATTTCAGGGACACTTTATATGTTGCGTTTATATTTTTGTTTAGTGTACATAACTGTACATATACCAGGGAATAATTGGATTTGGACTCAATCAATAGACAACAACAATTGCACTAACCTCTGGCAACCACCATGTCCAACAGACTGCTTTCATTCTCATTACAATGGTGGATTCAACCTTAGGTTAGCCCTGGGTTCCAGGCCTAGGAAACTCTGGCACTCACCGGTCTATGAACTGGTCGATGATGACGATGTCTCCTGGTTGGATCTCTTCCCGGAGGGAACCACAGGCTGTGGTGGCCAGGAGATGTGTGCAGCCCTCCTCTCGCAACGCCCAGATGTTAGCCTGGTAGTTGACGTTTGTTGGCATGATGGTGTGCTGTCTCCCATGCCTAGGGACCAGTAAAATGGGGAGTGTGAATAGTTTTCAGTGCTTGCCGCAGGAAAGAGAAAAGGCTGAAAAGGAATCGCTAAATTGACTCCTATAGCACGTAATCCCCTAGGACACGTTTGTAGCTCTGAAAGGATTTGTTTGTGTTGGCTAAGCAATATGGCTACAAGCTCCACTTGTAAAAAGGGCAAGCTGTTTTTTTTGCCATTCTACTTATACCTATCTGATTATTTTACATCTACATCAGTTTGCTAGATGGCTAGTGGTGGATTTGGTATTGGGGGAATGTTTAGCCTATTGGAGAAGAGAGATCAGGTCAAATTTGTTTTACAATTGCAACGCACAGCCACTAGATGGCGCAAATGCATAAGATACAGAAGTGGAGTTCATTTGGCTCAGTACACTTAGGATCTCTCCACAGGAGAATCTCAATTGCATACTCCTCGCATCCTTCTCTAAACCCATTGGATGAGAAAGCCAGAGGAGAGAGGACACGAAAAGAACGCAATGGAGATTCTCCAATTCATGCCACTGCTTACCTTGCAAGTAGCACACATTCAACATTTTTGATCTTCCCTATTACAAGGGCATCTGAAGGCTGTTTGGGTTGTAGGGGAAAACAGAGAAAATATGTAATTAGGTAGAATCTAAGGCACAGTCTTCAGCTGGTAAAAGATTGGCATTACACTGGCACAGTGGAACACAGAGATTGGTGTTGCCTAATAAACCAGACTGTGATACCAATTCTTGGTATCCACCTCATTTTCTAAATGTTGCTACGGACACAGCCAAACAACGGTAGTGATGGAGTCGACTTCCGCTTTACCTCCCTACGGCAGCGTGCCAGTGGCAAACTTGACAGAGTAAATTATTTGAAGGAGTCAAATTATAAAGTATAAAAGTCAAGTAAACAAGTATAAGTTTAAAGATGCACTATGCGGAAATCATCCCCCCAATTCCTGGTTGCTAAAATTCAAATAATTTGCGTAATTTTAGTTTGTGACAAAACAAGCAAATACAAGAATCATTGTACCATCTAAACCGCTGTGAAATATATTTTCCAGAATCCTACCGGTTATCTGTGCGGTTGGTCCTTCAGCTGGTCAAAATGTTATACCCGGGTATTGCCGTTGAAATTTATATCACCTGGCACATGCGCAAAACCACGTAAACACCTGCAAGACTTTGGTTACTTTTGCATCGCATGCATGTACTTTCGTCTTGTGCACTTGCCTTAGGTCATGAGCAAACATCTTGATTGCCGCCACAGAGACCCCCGTTTTGAAGCCTGTTTAAGAATACTTTCCAGTGGATACTTTGTCTAAAATTTCAACCAGCTGAAGGCCCAACCCCACGGACAAATCGGCAGAGTAAGTTCAAATATAATTTTTTATTCAACATTCGTGAGACAAGAGACATTTTGTTTTTGTTCTATGTAAATGTGCGTAGGTACAGTGGGGAAAAAAAAGTATTTAGTCAGCCACCAATTGTGCAAGTTCTCCCACTTAAAAAAGATGAGAGAGGCCTGTAATTTTCATCATAGGAACACGTCAACTATGACAGACAAATTGAGGAAATAAAAACCAAAAAATCACATTGTAGGATTTTTAATGAATTTATTTGCAAATTATGGTGGAAAATAAGTATTTGGTCAATAACAAAAGTTTCTCAATACTTTGTTATATACCCTTTGTTGGCAATGACACAGGTCAAACGTTTTCTGTAAGTCTTCTCAAGGTTTTCACACAGTTGCTGGTATTTTGGCCCATTCCTCCATGCAGATCTCCTCTAGAGCAGTGATGTTTTGGGGCTGTCGCTGGGCAACACGGACTTTCAACTCCCTCCAAAGATTTTCTATGGGGTTGAGATCTGGAGACTGGCTAGGCCACTCCAGGACCTTGAAATGCTTCTTACGAAGCCACTCCTTCGTTGCCCGGGCGGTGTGTTTGGGATCATTGTCATGCTGAAAGACCCAGCCACGTTTCATCTTCAATGCCCTTGCTGATGGAAGGAGGTTTTCACTCAAAATCTCACGATACATGGCCCCATTCATTCTTTCCTTTACACGGATCAGTCGTCCTGGTCCCTTTGCAGAAAAAACAGCCCCAAAGCATGATGTTTCCGCCCCCCATGCTTCACAGTAGGTATGGTGTTCTTTGGATGCAACTCAGCATTCTTTGTCCTCCAAACACGGCGAGTTGAGTTTTTACCAAAAAGTTATATTGGTTTCATCTGACATTCTCCCAATCTTCTTCTGGATCATCCAAATGCACTCTAGCAAACTTCAGACGGGCCTGGACATGTACTGGCCTAAACAGGGGACACGTCTGGCACTGCAGGATTTGAGTCCCTGGCGGCGTAGTGTGTTACTGATGGTAGGCTTTGTTACTTTGAGGTCCCCCCGTGTGGTTCTGGGATTTTTGCTCACCGTTCTTGTGATCATTTTGACCCCACGGGGTGAGATCTTGCGTGGAGCCCCAGATCGAGGGAGATTATCAGTGGTCTTGTCTATGTCTTCCATTTCCTAATAATTGCTCCCACAGTTGATTTCTTCAAACCAAGCTGCTTACCTATTGCAGAGTCAGTCTTCCCAGCCTGGTGCAGGTCTACAATTTTGTTTCTGGTGTCCTTTGACAGCTCTTTGGTCTTGGCCATAGTGGAGTTTGGAGTGTGACTGTTTGAGGTTGTGGACAGGTGTCTTTTATACTGATAACAAGTTCAAACAGGTGCCATTAATACCGTTAACGAGTGGAGGACAGAGGAGCCTCTTAAAGAAGAAGTTACAGGTCTGTGAGAGCCAGAAATCTTGCTTGTTTGTAGGTGACCAAATACTTATTTTCCACCATAATTTGCAAATAAATTCATTAAAAATCCTACAATGTGATTTTCCGGAGAAAAAAATTCTCAATTTGTCTGTCATAGTTGACGTGTACCTATGATGAAAATTACAGGCCTCTCTCATCTTTTTAAGTGGGAGAACTTGCACAATTGGTGGCTGACTAAATACTTTTTTTCCCCCACTGTATGTAGCCCTGGAAAACCCTTCAGTGGTTACATTCGCCCACATTTGGCTCCATGTCAACTACAATTGCTGTGTTTTAACGTTAAGAAAAGTAAATAATCATCACTTTCAAACCGGTTTTCAAAACCTATGCCGATGTGCCCATCATCTTTCATATCAGCGAGAAAGAATCTTTCAAATAAAAAATATTCACTTACTGTAGCAGTTTTGCACAGATCCACAAACTGTGTGTGCCTCCAGTTGACAAACTACACTTCCTCCCCAGTTACGCTTACACACAGGTGTTCAGAGCACGTTAGATAGCCAATGTCTTCCATAAACAATTGCTGTAACATGGAGATATGGCCTTGTGGGAACACTAACCCTACCCCCTATAAAGATGTGTGTAGTAATTTAAGATTGTGTTTTTAGACAATTATTTCTTGCTAATATGAAAGATACGTACTGCAAGCAATGCTGATATGAAAGACACATTTCCAAAAACGTACCGCAAGCGATGCGTGTTAATGTTTAGAGCAAGCGTCGGAGCTCTTAACAAAACTACCCGGTCAGACGATACTATTGTCAATAGGCGCTAAAGCAGTTAGCAACTATGAATGGGGTAGTGGCTTAGCCCCTTGATCATGCCTCTCAGTTCCATTACATTACGCATAAGAGTCATTGGACGACGGCGTCTTCTGTAGGGGGAGTTTTGTTAAGAGCCACGACGCTCGGTCTGAACATTCGCTTGCGGTACGGTTTTGGAAGCGTAAAAACGAAAGGTTAAATTGATACACACTCTTATAGGGTTAGGGTTCCCACCCGGCCATATTTCCACGTTACAGCGCTTGTTTACTGAAAACAGACGGAAGACAGAGTAGACTACCTGTGCTAATTAGCTATCGGTGTCTCCGAACACCTGTGTGTAAACGGAAGACAGACGCCACAAACGTGTTTGTCACTGAAAAATACTGTCTGCTGCAACTGTGTTAAAACCAGTTAAAACAGTAAGTGTATATTTTGATGTGACATGAAAGTAGAGGGATTTATGTTTCTAGAACCATACTGCAATTGAGCCTCCCGAGTGCCGCAGCAATATAGGACTCAGAAGGCTCAATTGGGGTACGGTTCTAAAACATAAAGCCCTCTACTCCCATATCACATCAAAATTATTTCACAAATGCTAAATATACACTTACTGTACACTGTTTTAACCGCCACTACAACCTGGGGTTCGATCCCAGGCTGTGTCACAGCCGGCTGTGACCGGGAGCCCCATAGGGCGGCGCACAGTTGGCCCAGCGCCGTCCGGGTTAGGGGAGGGTTTGGCCGGGGGGCTTTCCTTAGCTCATCGCGCTCTAGCGACTCCTTGGGCCGGACACCTGCAAGCTGACTTCGGTCGTCAGTCGAACAGTGTTTCCTCCGATACATTGGTGCGGCTGGCTTCTGGGTTAAGCAAGCAGTGTGAGTAGGAAATTCACATTTAGATGGAGTATTTGGCTGTTTTTGCTTCCAGGGCTAATTTGCCCTTTAAACAGAACATGTAAATCAGGGACCATCAACTAGATTAAGCTGCTGGCTGATTTTTTCTTTAGCTGTTGGTCAGGGGGCCAGAACATAACCGCGGCAGGTAGACTAGCGGTTAAGAGCGTTGGACCAGTAACCAAAAGGTCGCTGGTTCTAATCCCCGAGCCAGCAAGGTGGAAAAAATCTGCCGTTCCCGCCCTTGAGCAAGGCAGTTAACCCTCAACAACAAAAATTCCCTGGGTGCCGATGAAGTGGACACCTGATTCAAAGGGATTGGGTTAAATGAGGAAGACATTTCGGTTGAATGCATTCAGTTGTGCAACTGACTAAGCATCTCCTTTCCCTTTAATTACAAATAATTTGTAGACTGCAAATTGAGCGCAAGAAGCCCAAACATATAACATTTGACTAAAACATAATCATTTCAAAACGTGCTTACATTTGTATACAATCACATATATCTCTCTATTATGCATGGTAATGCTTTGGAACAGATTTCCAAGATTACAAATCACTTGGTGCTGATTTGCTGGTGTTTTTACAGTCTTTTATGACCCAAAAAAATACACATTTTTCTTTTTTTGCTCAGAAAACTTGGGGGTCCAAATAAAATCACCCAAGGGCTAGATTCGGCCTGCCAGTTGAGGAACCCTGACATAAGGTCCTTGGCCTACGCCCTACAGTGTAATGTTAGGCTCCTTTAGTCCAATATTAGGCTAGTAATGACTATGCTGTACACAATGGAAAGCATTGCCACATTCGGGACTAAGATTGGTGGCACTTGTCATTTTAAAGCTGCAATATGTAACTTTTGGGCTACCCAACCAAATTCACATATAAAAAGATCTGTCATTCTCATTGAAAGCAAGACTAAGAAGCGGTAAATCTGTTCTATTTCTATGCTTACCGTGCTTAATTTTAGTTTGTGAGTCTTTTACTTTCGGTTTTGTATGCCAGCTTCAAACAGCTGAAAATACAATATTTTTGGTTATGGAAAATATATTTCACAGCGGTTTAGATGGTAAAATGATTCTCTACACTATACTTGCTTGTTTTGTCACAAACTGTCACATAAACTGAAATTAGAAGAACTATTTGAATTTTAGCAACCAGGAAATGGCGGAGAGATTTCGGTATAGTGCAACTTTAAAAAGGTGCACATGATTGGTTTTTACTTAGAATTTGAACTTACCTTTCCATAAGGTGTGTCAACATATTTCTCGGTCCTTCCCTCCAATATGTCTGGGTCATCAAGGCCAGAGCCTCCAATGATTCCAATCTAACAAGAATATACATGTCATTACTCACACACTTCACTATGGCCTGTCACATAAACTAATAGCTAGGTGCATTGGAGTGGAGTAATGTCAATGAGCATTCTACAGTAGCTAGCTATGGTGAAATACGTGGTAACGTTACAGTTTGACTGCAAGCGGATGCCTACTAGCATGATGTTAGCTAGCTGCTAGTGCACTGACTAGTTCTGCAAGCTGTAAAGTTTATACTTGAGATATTTGAGTTTGACTGTCCATGTAGATTTAGTTAGCTAGCGAACTAGCTTTCTCCTCGGTAGCTAATTGCTAGCCAGCTAGCATAATGTGACACGTGGATCCCTGTAGAATTGTAACGTTCTAGCTAGTGCATAATGCATTGGTCAGTTTGTCACGAGAAGTCAAACATTTTAACAAGAGAACGTTATTACCTTAATTTGCATGCTTGCTGCCATAGCCTCTCCTCTGATAAAAATATATATCTGAGATTAGCTAGCTAACGTTACTGTATCTTGCAAACTGCTGCCTTCACTTCCTACTATGTCATACGATGACTTGTACTGTATGTGTACTAAAGTGCACCGTTAGTCTCGTATCAGAACAATCCTCTCACTCAAACAATGTGGGGAACTTTTTAGAGGCTAATTTGATATGGATTGTAGATTCATTACATTCAATTCATAAAACAAACTTTATTTGTCCCATTGGGGCAATTAGTAGGTTAACGTCAATTATTTATATAAACACTAGATGACAAATAGGGGGCGCTGTGTTGAAACCATGCCTCCATCTTGGCACTCCCCCACGGTTGTAAAACATATTTTGGAGGCTATAGAAATGCGCCAGGGGAACAGTGGGTTAACTATTAATGTCTACATTCGTTTTTCCCACGTTTTTTCTATTACAGACACCTTAATGCATACTTTTTAATTATATTATCATAAGTTAAACATAAAAATAAGTTAAACATAAAAATAAAACATGACAAAATATATAAAAACATTAGATTGCTAATGTTACTGTCTCCACTACAACAACAAACGTATTAAATACATGTAATTTTGTCCTTGAAACATTTAATTGAAACACTGTAGAATGCCATTCATTCCTATGGAGGACTGCTCCTACTGGGGAGTGCCAATATGGCCGACTGGTGGCTTCAAAGCCTCTCAATGGCAATACATAACATTAGCAATCCAGGGTCTATATACAGTGGGGAGAACAAGTATTTGATACACTGCCGATTTTGCAGGTTTTCCTACTTACAAAGCATGTAGAGGTCTGTCATTTTTATCATAGGTACACTTCAACTGTGTGAGACGGAATCTAAAACAAAAATCCAGAAAATCACATTGTATGATTTTTAAGTAATTAATTTGCATTTTATTGCATGACATAAGTATTTGATCACCTACCAACCAGTAAGAATTCCGGCTCTCACAGACCTGTTAGTTTTTTCTTTAAGAAGCCCTCCTGTTCTCCACTCATTACCTGTATTAACTGCACCTGTTTGAACTCGTTACCTGTATAAAAGACACCTGTCCACACACTCAATCAAACAGACTCCAACCTCTCCACAATGGCCAAGACCAGAGAGCTGTGTAAGGACATCAGGGATAAAATTGTAGACCTGCACAAGGCTGGGATGGGCTACAGGACAATAGGCAAGCAGTTTGGTGAGAAGGCAACAACTGTTGGCGCAATTATTAGAAAATTGAAGAAGTTCAAGATGACGGTCAATCACCCTCGGTCTGGGGCTCCATGCAAGATCTCACCTCGTGGGGCATCAATGATCATGAGGAAGGTGAGGGATCAGCCCAGAACTACACGGCAGGACCTGGTCAATGACCTGATGAGAGCTGGGACCACAGTCTCAAAGAAAACCATTAGTAACACACTACGCCGTCATGGATTAAAATCCTGCAGCGCACGCAAGGTCCCCCTGCTCAAGCCAGCGCATGTCCAGACCCGTCTGAAGTTTGCCAATGACCATCTGGATGATCCAGAGGAGGAATGGGAGAAGGTCATGTGGTCTGATAAGACAAAAATTGAGCTTTTTGGTCTAAACTCCACTTGCCGTGTTTGGAGGAAGAAGAAGGATGAGTACAACCCCAAGAACACCATCCCAACCGTGAAGCTTGGAGGTGGAAACATCATTCTTTGGGGATGCTTTTCTGCAAAGGGGACAGGACGACTGCACCGTATTGAGGGGAGGATGGATGGGGCCATGTATCGCGAGATCTTGGGCATTGAAGATGGGTCGTGGCTGGGTCTTCCAGCATGACAACGACCCGAAACACACAGCCAGGGCAACTAAGGAGTGGCTCCGTAAGAAGCATCTCAAGGTCCTGGAGTGGCCTAGCCAGTCTCCAGACCTGAACCCAATAGAAAATCTTTGGAGGGGAGCTGAAAGTCCGTATTGCCCAGCGACAGCCCCCGAAACCTGAAGGATCTGGAGAAGGTCTGTATGGAGGAGTGGGCCAAAATCCCTGCTGCAGTGTGTGCAAACCTGGTCAAGACCTTCAGGAAACGTATGATCTCTGTAATTGCAAACAAAGGTTTCTGTACCAAATATTAAGTTCTGCTTTTCTGATGTATCAAATACTTATGTCATGCCATAAAATGCAAATTAATTACTTAAAAATCATACAATGTGATTTTCTGGATTTTTGTTTTAGATTCAGTCTCTCACAGTTGAAGTGTATCTATGATAAAAATGACAGACCTCTACATGCTTTGTAAGTAGGAAAACCTACAAAATTGGCAGTGTATCAAATACTTGTTCTCCCCACTGTACATAATTGGTTAACACTCACAAGGCAGCTGGGATAGACTGAATACCAGGGCGCATTTACAGAGCATGCTCAGACCAGCTGGCATGTTTCAAGCGGACCACCATTGTCCCTGTTCCTGAGAACTCAAAAGCAGCCTGCCTAAACAACTATCGTCCCATAGCACTCACATCTGTAAACATGAACTGCTTTGAAAGGCTGGTAATGGTGCACATCAACACCATCATCTCAGACACCCTGGACCCACTCCAATTCGCATACCGCCCCAACAGATCCACAGATGACACAATCTCTATTGCACTCCATACCGCTCTCTCCCACCTGGACAAGAGGAATACCTATGTGAGTGCTGTTCATTCACTACAGCTCAACATTCAACACCATAGTCCCCTCTAACTGGGAGGGGGGCAAGAGGTCGCTGGTTTGGGTCCCCAGTTCGACTTGGTGGGGGATCTGCTGGAGGACTGAATGTAATGTAAATGTTGAGCGGCTTCACTGCAGGTAGATTGTATGTTTTAAATTACAACCCATCTGCCACGCTGACCCTCAACACGGGGCCCCTCAGGGGTGTCTGCTTAATCCCCTCCTGTACACCCTGTTCACCCACAACGGTGAGGCCACGCACAACTCAAACAACATCATCAAGTTAGCTGACGACACTACCGTGAAGTGTAGTACCAGGATAGCAACCTCTCCCTCAACATCAGCAAGACAAAGCAGCTGATCCTGGATTACAGGAAACGGAGGGGGAAAAAGCTATATTTTTAGCTACTTTATTAACGGGGTCGTGAAGGTGTCTGTCTGTGAGTTATGAGGGGAGAACGAGATAGCAACCAAATCAACTCAAGCTGGTAGACTAATTTATTGCTAGTAATTTATCATCTCATCTGATTACATAGTACCGGTCTTTTTATTGATATTTAACCTTTATTTAACTAGGCAAGTCAGTTAAGAACAAATTCTTATTTACAATGATGGCCTACCAAAAGACAAAAGGCCTCCTGCGGGGATGGGAGCTGGGATTAAAAATAAAAATATATGACAAAACACACATCCCGACAAGAGAGACACCACAACACTACATAAAGAGAGACATAAGACAACAACATAGCATGGCAGCAACACATGACAACACAGCATGGTAGCAACACAACATGGTAGAAGCACAAAACATTGTACAAACATTATTGGGCAGACAACAGCACAAAGGCAAGAAGGTAGAGACAACAATACATCACGCGAAGCAGCCACAACTGTCAGTATGACTGTCCATGATTGAGTCTTTGAATGAAGAGATGGAGACACTCTTGACTTCATCAAACAAGGAGAAGCTAGTTAAACTCAGCTAGGTAACGTTAGCTAGGCTAATTGAGTCTACATAACTTTATCTGTTCGCGTTCTCCCCTTCCATTTAGATGATTAAGTAGCAGCCTACCTGTTGGCTCTTGGTGTTGTAGCCGGTCCTCATCATTTAACTTTTATACTAAAAAAATATTTTTAAAACGCAACATGCAACAATTTCAAAGATTTTACTGAGTTACAGTTCATATAAGGAAATCAGTCAATTGAAATAAATTCATTAGGCTCCTAATCTATGGATTTCACATGACTGGAAATACATGTCTGGTGAGTATGTAGGCCATGGAAGAACTGGGACATTTTCAGCTTCGAGGAATTGTGTACAGATCCTTGCGCAAATGGGCTGTGCATTATTATGCTGAAACATGAGATGATGACTGCGGGTGAATGGCACGACAATGGGCCTCAGGTTCTCGTCACGGTATCTCTGTGCATTCAAATTGCCATCGATAAAATGCAAATTGTGTTCGTTTTCTGTAGTTTATGGCTGCCCATAGCATAACCCCACCGCCACATTGGGGCACTCTGTCCACAACGTTGACATCAGCAACCCGCTCGCCCATTAACGCCATACACGTGGTCTGCGGTTGTGAGGCCGGTTGGACCTACTGCCAAATTCTCTAAAATGATGTTGGAGGCGGCTTATGGCAGAGAAATGAACATTGAATTCGCTGGCAACAGCTCTGGTGTACATTCCTGCAGTCAGCATACAAATTTCACACTCACTCAAAACTTCAGACATCTGTGGCATTGTGTTGTGTGACAAAACTGCACATTTTAGAGTGGCCTTTTACACTTGTGTAATGATCATGCTGTTTAATCACACCTGTCAGGTGGATGGATTATTTTGGCAAAGGAGAAATGCTCACTAACAGGAATGTAAACAAATTTGTGCACAAAATCTGAGAGAAATAAGCTTTTTGTGCAGTATGGAACATTTCTGGGATCTTTTATTTCAGCTCATGAAATATGGGACTAACACTTTGCATGTTTCATTTATATTTTTGTATTATTATTATAATTCCACAAGGAAGCTCTAGTTCCGGTGTGGCGAGATATCTCGATCCGTTGGAATACGGCGATACAAGCGCTTATTTCAAAGAGCGCTCCGTAAACCATGCCCCAGTGGGCAGAGCCATGCATGTTGCACTGGGACATGTTTTAATACAGAAAAAGCCTCATTTTACAATGGGTCCTCCGCGGTTCTGTGTAGCCTAGTTATGCTAATATTTTTGAGACCAGTATATTTAAGTTCATTTCGTCTTTGACTTAATAAGTAAACTTATATTTGAGTAGTAAACAGGGAAACAACGAGTCCTAGACAGTTCGCAATGTAAATACCAGAGGGGGGCATCGTTTACTACCTAAATTATCGGGATCATCTGGTTACCACCAGTGTTTGGAATACATTGAGCTCCTTGACAAAACAGACCATGGGACGCCTTTTCACACAGAGATTACTTTTGCAAAAGTCCGCGGTGGGTCTGTGTAAATTATGCGGTTGTATTTGAGACAGGTTTATAGCAGCGACAGTCTGTTCATTTACTGTTACAGTATTTCTAAGTAGCAGCCAGGAAAACTAATTGTTCTCACTTTATGATAGATTTTTATTTATTTTATTTTATTTTTATGATAGATTTTTCTGCCTGACTGTGGCGTTCTTTAACTGAATTATTATGATTTTATTATGATTTTGCTCAAATAGAACATTCCGTTTTCTGCCTGAGTGTGGCGATGTTTACCGCAATTTTCCGGATTATCTTGTTACCTGAACAAAACCACATATTTTACTCAACTAGAGATTGAAATAAATGGTGTTTCTTTTAAAAGATGGGCCTGGCTGACATAAAAAATAAATTAGGGGAAAGGATCCACAGACACAGAGGATGATTATCTTTCTGCACATCTCTTTATTTACAATGCTGGTTGCCATGGTTAACACAAACGCAGGACATTGAATGCTACCTGAATTGACTCAGAAAAGTAACATAAGTAGGCCTACAGTATCACAGCGAGGTCAAACAAGTGTGTGTGTGTGTGTTAGTCAGATTATCCAGTGTCCACAGCAACCCCATTGATTATTTTCTACCCCCAGTGCATGTGATGTGTACTATGGTTTTAGCCATGCTCTCACTAACCCTCATATCTTCTCTTTCTCCCTTTACGGAGGCTCTTGGACCACAACTGAGGACACCCTGGCCTGATTCCTAGACATGCCTGGCCCAATCCCACCTGGTCCCCTTCCACCTGCTTGTTGCTGCCTCCACTGGTTCTTTCTCCCCCTCAAGTCACTGATCCCACTCTGCACACACCCAGAAACCTGGATTCCATTATTTACCATGTGTCTTTATGAAAAGCCATCGGACCGTAGGGTCTTGAAGTGTTAGTACTTTCTCTATAGTCATTATGGATATCGTCTGAGCTTGTCAGTTATCAGTTCTTCCATACCAATGCTAGATGAGGCTGAATGGCAACACCACCACACACAACCGTAACGTAACTAATTAATCTCATTGGTACATCCAATTTGTAAATCGCTCTGGATAAGAGCGTCTTCTAAATGATGTAAATGTAAATGTACATGACTGTTCAGTCTGTTGAATATTCCATCTATGAAAATATGGATTTCTTGGCTGAATTAAGGTTTTATTAAAACTTCAAAACGGGACACACATACACAATAAAGGAAGTTTATCAAATAAAGTAATTGACAGGAAAAGTAATTCACTACATCAATTATAGTCATTGCCTCTCCTCTACATTTGCTTAACTGGAGGAATGGGCTGAAGAAACGGTTTACAATAAGCAGTTTGGCGTTCAACAGGCCGAATGCATCCCAAAGGGTGGCATATTCTCTAACTTTACCATGTACAATGCTCTACTTTTGACCAGAGTCTTGGTCAGATGGTCAAATGGCTTTTCATAAAGACACATGGTAAGTAATGGAATCCAGGTTTCTGGGTGTGTGCGGAGTGGGATCAGTGACTTGAGGGGAGAAAAGAACCAGTGGAGGCAGCACTGGTGGTAAAGCACAGATGATCCCAATAATTTAGGTAGTAAACGATGCCACCCCCCTCTGGTATGTTCTATTGCGAACTGTCTGGGACGCGTTGTTGTTTCCCTGTTTACTACTCAAATATATTTGACCTATTAAGTCAAAGACTAAATTCGCTGCAATACACTGGTCTCAAATATAATAGCATAGCTACGCTACACAGAACCACGGTGGACCCATAGTAAAATTAGAGGCTTTTATCTGTTTTAAAACGTGTCCCAGTGCAACGTGCCTAGGTCTGCACACTGGGGGCGTGGCTTACGGAGCGCTCTTTGAAATAAGCGCTGGTGTCACCATATTCCAACGGATCGAGATATCTCACCGCACCAGTTTGAAGACAACAAGCTATCACACGCACCACTATCGTGAAAACAAATAGCAGCAGCAGGGTTTTTCCTGCATAGAGAAGTATTGGGTGGGAGGCCTAAGTGTTTTTTCGGGCCGCCTATGTCCAAACAGTAAAAAAAATAAGAAGATATATATCTATCATACATCTACCGGTGCCCAGCCCACATGGGCTTACAAGACACTACAGAACAAAGTAACATTTTACAAATTATACGCATGCAATAACCATGGCCAGTACAGCTACCATCTAGCCACACTACACAAACAGTTCATTTCTCCTTCTCCTCCAGGCATTGTGAACAAACTGAGCAATCTCAAACACGCCCTGTCTGAAACAGAATTCATGCCTCTGCTTGTCCCCTAACCAGAATACTTCAGGGTTATCGTCACCATTTTGACAAAAAACAACATGTCTCAGATCGACATACAGAGGGCAATTTCGTTTTCCCCAAGATCACACAGTAGACACATTGTCTCCTCGTCAGGCACTCTGTTAAATCTACCCGTCTCTATAGCCAGAGCAAGGGTGCCGGATCTGAGTTGTGCACATACTGATCTTTGACTTTTCCTTAGGTTCAGCCGGGCGTAATGGTTTAGGGGTGTAGTTCTCTTTGATAAAAGTGTACGTTCTAAGTTTAGGTTTACACCAAACATTAACTGCCAATTTTTCCTTGTGAATCAGAAAAAGCTTGTCCTTGATTTGGTTAACACCACATGGTAATTTATTCCTGAACATGTACTGCAAATCAGTTTCACAAAAAATAGATAACAATTTTCTAGCCCAAGGATAGTTATGAGTAAGGTTCTGTCTAACACTTTTTTGTGATTCTGTGTTCTGGCATATTTATCAGTCTGTTCCATAGACGTACCATGTCCCCTTTTTGCTGAAAGACACATGGTTCCCAACCGGTATCTCCACAGACCGCCAGGTTTGGAGTCAGTTTGTGCACTCCAAGAAAGCAGATGGCTCTGTTTTAAACATTGTTACAATTAGTACACACCCTGGATCCCCATACCCCAGCACCATAGTCCATCACTGGACACACACAACATGTATACAGCTGAGAATAAGCACAGTAACCAAGATCCTTACATACCTTCATTTTGTTTAACACTGACCCCAAGGCACGATCTGCAGAATCTGCCAGAGATCTAATGCCCTCTTCAACGGTCATGTGTTCATCCAGAGTGAAACCAAGGTATTTCTAGAGCCCAGTGTAGAATAATGTGATTGGACCAAAACAAAAGTTGTGTACACTTCTCTGCACGCCCTTCTTTCTGAAATGAACAATCTGGGTCTTCTCTGGATTTATCACTAGTGTCCATTTAGTACACCATAAATTAACAATATTCAACATATTCTGGAGGCAAGGATAACCATGACATCAGCATATAACAAGATGCCCAGGAATATAGCCGCAACTTCAACACAAAGTTTAGCATGTTTGATTTGTATGGCTAAATCATTAGCATATATTGCAAATAAAGTGGGAAAGAGCATGTCTCCCTGCTTTACACCGTAAGGGGTTGGAAACCAGCCAGTCCTGAGGTTACTGACCTGAATACTGGCAACTGGAGCCAGATAAAGAGCTTTGACAGCATCAAAGAATCATCCATCAATTGCTGTTTTAATTTGTCTAAAAGCAAGGAGGTCTCTATTCACCCAATCAAACGCCTTCTGAAAATCAATAAAACAGGCAGAAGTTGGTTTTTTCTCTTGAATTCTAGACAGTATAGAACAGTAGAGGCTGCTGGGGGGAGGACAGCTCATAATAATGTATGGGACAGAGCTAATGGAATGGCATCAAACCCATGGAAACCATGTGTTTGATGTAATTGATACCTTTCCACTAATTCCGCTCCAGCCTTTATGAGCCCGTCCTCCCCAATTACGGTGCCACCCTTCCTCCTGTGGTATAGATATGGTCTATACATGCTCTGGCTTTCCTAAAGCTATTATGTTCATCAGCAAGCTGGCCAGATAGTTCTAGATAGTGAGAGAGCCTGTTATTTAGAATGCAGTGTTATAAAGTACTTACGTAAAAATACTTTAAAAGTACTAGTTAAGTAGTTTTTTTGAGTATTTGTACTTTACTTTATTATTAATATTTGTTACAACTTTTACTTCACTACATTCCTAAAGAAAATAATGTACTACTCCATACATTTTCCCTGACAACCCAAAGTCGCCTTATTTACCATAATATTTTGAATGCTTAGCAGGACAGGAAAATTGTCAAATTCACCCACTTATCAAGAGAACTTCCCTGGTCATCCCTACTGCCTCTGATCTGGTGGATTCACAAAACATACATACAAAGAAATAAATGATGAAGTGCAACACTGGAGAGATGAGAGGTGCAACTCAATATTAGGAAGGTGTCCTTAAGGTTTTGTACACTCAGTGTATATCATTAGGCCTATTTCCAAAAAATCGTGGATGTACCATTCCAGGATATCCCCTTTAATCAATATTTGGTATTTGCAGCACAATATGGACTGTAAACTATGACCGTTTATGGTAATAATAGTGCTTAATTTGTAAATCGGGAGGTGCCGGAACAAAAAGTGAGCGCTGGAGTGGGTTGTTCTGAGGTACCAGAACGCATGAAAAAAAAAAAAAATCACCTTTATAATAAAGCATTGCATATCATCGCAGTTGCTAGTGGCATAGAGCAGTATAGTAGAGGCACTTACAGAAGTTGCACACATGGAGAACATTTTTAGTAGCCTAGGGTCCATTACCATTATAAATGCATTTCGTGCAATTCTACTTCATTTACATGACTGGAGACTTTGGCAAAATCTTTTTAATACCGCACAAATGATCGAAATGGCAGGCAACTTTGACACTGACAAACTGAGAATCTGAGATCAATAAAAACTACTTTGTGTTGAATCCATCAATAGCCTAGGCCTAGGTGTGTGGAGACATATTGTAGGCTACAATATGAGGAGGAAATTATAGTCCTAAAAATGCTTTCCAGTTTCACTGACTCACCCAATGATGCGCAGCTCACTTGCTAGTGATGGCCGACGCGCTCATGCCAAAATCCTATCTCTCTCTCTCTCTTTTGTAAAACAATATTTGGAACTTGATCAAATATTTTGGTAGCCTACAGCAGACAGATTAGTCTTCTATTTTCAGCAGGAGCAATTTGCTTCACAACCTGTGTTTTTCCTCGATTGTATTTTAAATATTGCGAAAGGCCTGTTTGGCTGCATGCTGTTTTTTTCCACTGAAACATTGTCTGCGCGTTCCGGACTGTAGGCTGTTCCGTGTTATTGGGCTACAATCCACAGCTAGGCTATTTAAAAAGAAGAAGAAGCTATTGATCCTCTTGGCTAAATTATAGGCCTTCTCATTGTGTAGTAGGCTATTCTGAATTATTTAATTTATTTCTTAACAGTCATTCTACAACTGGCAAATGTATTTCAATTTATCAGGGGTGCTGCAGTTCCTTCAGAACCCTTCGCGCGGCTATGAAACAAATTATGAAGTGCAACGCTGGAGAGATGAGAGTTTAGGCACATGTCTATCAGAGCAGAGAGGGATCCTAGAAAGATAATCTCATTTTAGTTATGTGAGAGATACTGGCGCGCTTCTCACACAGCCACGACCACGCGTTGGTCTCAAATGTTGCAGGTTACAATGTTGCGCAAACCATAAACCCGGGCCAGCCCAAACCAAATCAACTCTTAGAATACATGACGTTTTTTTTGTGGGGGCAGGAGAATTAACGAAGAGGCAACTCGAATGAACTTTGATATATTCTGTGAAAATAATTGTTCATGCCACGAGAGGTACCGGATCCGGCCAAATAGGTTCCGGAACAAAACAGTCCAAAACGGAGAGGTGCCGGATCCTGTTCCGGCAGGATCCGGCTCAAATTAAGCACTGGGTAATGGCGATTGAATATTGCAGATTGTACCTTTAATCGTTTTTTGTCTTCTCTCCACCGGAGCGGACAGTGGAGACTAGCAGGTTTCATTCCGATGTGGATCAGTAGACACTTCCTGAGCAAGTGGAGTATAACCAAGCCATCTGCGTTGTTAGGGGTAGCCTTCCCGGGCAGCAGCCCTGAATGTTTTTGGTCCAGCCCCGAACCTTTTGATAGGTCGAATAATTGGGCGAAAATAAACCCTGCAAGGGTGTGCTTTAGGACCATGCGAACTAAGGATGTGGCATTACGCTTGCTGCAGAGAGTGAGAGAGAAATTGTGCTTCTACCCAGGGTTTTTCCGGATCAAAATTTAGGTCGGGGGCGTGGTCATGAGCGTTGCCAATGGTGCGGTTTCCGACCTAAAATGTATTGTTGGCCATTGTGACAAAATGTAGCTGTTGTAAAGATAATGTCCTGCAATACTACACAATTTGCCATGTGCTGGAAATAAAATGTTGCAGTTTTAAAGCACATTTCCTGCAATTCTGCACATTTTGCCATGGGGCTGAGAGAAAATGTGCAGTTTTAAAACAAATTTCCTGAAATCCTACACATTTTGCCATGGTGTATGCTATCTGAGTAATAATAATATGTCATTTAGCAGACACCTTTATCCAAAGCGACTTAAAGTCATGCGTGCATACATTTTTACGTATGGGTGGTCCCAGGGATCGAACCCACTACCTTGGCGTTACATGCGCCGTGCTCTACCAGCTGAGCTACAGAGGACCACAAACATTAAAACAAAACCAATGGGCCCCATGCCATAACAAATATACTCCTGAATGCATAATTTTGGAAATTTTAGATTCTCCCTGACTGTCTAGCTTTTATTTAGGTGATTGTTAGTTCTCAAATATGATATTATTAAAAAATATAGGTCCATTATCTTTTGTACATACTTTTTATGTGATTTTTTAAAAATGTTTTTTTCATCCTGAAAATTATTATTTTTTAAATTATACTATACTGTGCAAAATGTGTCTCCAAACACCTAGGCATAGGCTATTGATTGATTCAACACAAAGTCGTTTTTATTGATCTCAGATTTTCAGTTTGTCAGTGTCAACGTAGCCTGTCATTTCAATCACTTGTCCAGTCATCTAAAATATGTAGAATTGCATGAAATGCGTTTATAAAAGGCCACATTTTTCCCAGACCCTAGGCTACAAAAAATGTGCCCCATGTGTTTAACTTCTGCAAACGCCTCTACTCTGCTGCTCTATGCCAGTACGCCATTGAGTTTGTTGACAAAACAGACCATGGGACACCTTTTCACACAGAGATGTACAGTATTTGTTAAAGGTCTGCTGAGAATAGAACATTCCTGTTTTCTGCCTGAGTGAGGCGATGTTTACTGCTACTTTTTGGATTATCTTGTGACCAGAACAAACTAGAGATTTAATTAAATGGTATTTATTTGAAAAGATGGGCCTGGCTGACATGAAAAATACATTAAGGGGAAAGGATCCACAGACACAGAGGATGATGATCTTTCTGCACAGCTCTTTATTTACAATGCTGGTTGCCATGGTTAACACAAACGCAGGACATTGAATGCTACCTGAATTGACTCAGAAAAGTAACATAAGTAGGCCTACAGTATCACAGCGAGGTCAAAGAAGTGTGTGTGTGTTAGTCAGATTATCAAGTGTCCACAGCAACACCATTGATTATTCTCTACCCCCAGTGCATGTGATGTGTACTATGGTTTTAGCCATGCTCTCACTAACCCTCATATCTTCTCTTTCTCCCTTTACGGAGGCTCTTGGACCACAACTGAGGACACCCTGGCCTGATTCCTAGACATGCCTGGCCCAATCCCACCTGCCCCCCCTTCTACCTGCCCGTTGCTGCCTCCACTGGTTCTTTCTCCCCCTCAAGGCAAATGAACTCCCTCATCTGTTCTCTGTCTCCTCTTCCAGAGGGTCTGAGGCTCAAGGACCGCGACTGAGGACACCATGGCTAGAGACCTGGACGTGTTGTCTTGTTGTCCCATGATACATGGCGTCGATGTGTCTATACACAGGGATGACTTTACTCTTATGATGGCTGTTTTTACATCTGTAAGACGATTGCTGAAATGTAAGATATTGCATTCGTAGGTAGGATACATTATTTGTAATAGTAGGCAAATGATTGACATGTTTCTTGAAAAGAGTGTGTTGTTTGTCTGATTTTTGTAGAATTCATCACCAAATGGACTCACTGCTCTACTGTGAAGTTGTCATGTACCACTCCCATATCATCATAGGTAACGACAATAAATATGGTTTGCAATGCATTTCAACAGTCTTTCATACTTACAAGTACTCTCCAGTTATCTCCATGACCTCAATGACTTTCATTCTCTTTGAGTCGTAGACACAGTCCTCCTCTTCCATGCCAACCTCAGGTGGTACCCAGGCAGTGCCATAGCCATGCACAGTGTGCCAGGTCTTCTTCTAAATCAACTCTGTTGTGGTGCCTTGGAACATCACATGTTCTGTCTGATCTTCAGGAAGTGTGTTGCTGTCTAGATAGTTGATGTAGTATGGGGAGTTAGCCATAAGCTAGTGACCAACTGCAGCTGAATACACCTCTGCTGAGATGAGCTGTAATATAAGTCAAAACAATGCACAATTACACTTTGTAATAGCAGGCCATAATTAAATAGTCCTTTAACTGAAACTGTTACACAAAATAGTGATATGTATACAATAACAATATGCTGAATCACTATTGTTACAGTAATATTACAATAGTGTTGTTGTTAACATTATTATGAATAACATTTTATACTTACATTATAAAGAGGGATTGTTTGATATATATCAGTGAAGTGGTCAATGGCAAAACTGTTAATTTGTCTAGAATTACAGAAGATTGTTCTTACCTGCTATTGCTAGACAAATGCAGGATTATTAAACTGTATTCTTAGGAAACCTACAGTAGTGCTTCTTACAGAGTGCTTTAGTGCTTTAATTTCCTGGTTTGAACTCGTCTCTACACAAAGATTGATAAGGCACATAGAGTAGGGTTCTCCAACTGGTGGGCCAGTTCAATTGTTGGACATAAAAGACTATAAAAACACCAGCACATCAGCTCCAAGTGATTTTCATTTTGGGAAATCTGTTCCAAAGTATTCCCACGCATAATAGAGGTTTGAAACTATGTTTTAGTCTAATATTACATTTGTTTGGGCTTCTTGCGATCAATTTGCAGTCTACAAATTATTTGTAATTACAGTGAGGGAAAAAAGTATTTGATCCCCTGCTGATTCTTTACGTTTGGCCACTGACAAAGAAATGATCAGTCTATAATTTTAATGGTAGGTTTATCTGAACAGTGAGACAGAATAACAACAAAAAAATCCAGAAAAACGCATGTCAAAAATGTTATAAATTGATTTGCATTTTAATGAGGGAAATAAGTATTTGACCCTCTCAATCAGAAAGATTTCTGGCTTCCAGGTGTCTTTTATACAGGTAACGAGCTGAGATTTGGAGCACACTCTTAAAGGGGAGTGCTCCTAATCGCAGCTTGTTACCTGTATAAAAGACACCTGTCCACAGAAGCAATCAATCAATCAGATTCCAAACTCTCCACCATGGCCAAGACCAAAGAGCTCTCCAAGGATGTCAGGGACAAGATTGTAGACCTACACAAGGCTGGAATGGGCTACCAGACCATCAACAAGCAGCTTGGTGAGAAGGTGACAGTTGGTGCGATTATTCGCAAATGGAAGTAACACAAAAGAACTGTCAATCTCCCTCGGCCTGGGGCTCCATGCAAGATCTCACCTCGTGGAGTTGGAATGATCATGAGAACGGTGAGGAATCAGCCCAGAACTACACGGGAGGATCTTGTCAATGTTCTCAAGGCAGCTGGGACCATAGTCACCAAGAAAACAATTGGTAACACACTACGCTGTGAAGGACTGAAATCCTGCAGCGCCCGCAAGGTCCCCCCTGCTCAAGAAAGCACATATACAGGGCCGTCTGAAGTTTGCCAATGAACATCTGAATGATTCAGAGGAGAACTGGGTGAAAGTGTTGTGGTCAGATGAGACCAAAATCGAGCTCTTTGGCATCAACTCAACTCGCCATGTTTGGAGGAGGAGGAATGCTGCCTATGACCTCAAGAACACCATCCCCACCGTCAAACATTGAGGTGGAAACATTATGCTTTGGGGTGTTTTTCTGCTAAGGGGACAGGACAACTTCACCCGCATCAAAGGGGACGATGGACGGGCCATGTACCGTCAAATCTTGGGTGAGAACCTCTTCCCTCAGCAAGGGCATTGAAAATGGGTCGTGGATGGGTATTCCAGCATGACAATGACCCAAAACACACGGCCAAGGCAACAAAGGAGTGGCTCAAGAAGAAGCATATTAAGGTCCTGGAGTGGCCTAGCCAGTCTCCAGACCTTAATCCCATAGAAAATCTGTGGAGGGAGCTGAAGGTTCGAGTTGCCAAACGTCAGCCTCGATATCTTAATGACTTGGAGAAGATCTGCAAAGAGGAGTGGGACAAAATCCCTCCTGAGATGTGTGCAAACCTGGTGGCCAACTACAAGAAACGTCTGACCTCTGTGATTGCCAACAAGGGTTTTTGCCACCAAGTACTAAGTCATGTTTTGCAGAGAGGTCAAATACTTATTTCCCTCATTAAAATGCAAATCAATTTATAACATTTTTGACATGCGTTTTTCTGGATTTTTTTGTTGTTATTCTGTCTCTCACTGTTCAAATAAACCTACCATTAAAATTATAGACGGATAATTTATTTGTCAGTGGGCAAACGTACAAAATCATCAGGGGATCAAATACTTTTTTCCCTCACTGTATGTTCCGGCCCCCTGACCATCCGTTCAAGAAACAAAATCGGCCCTGCGCCTGAATCTAGTGGATGATCGCTGTCCTAGAGCATAGTCCATCAGAATGTATAACCATGATCAAATCACGTTCTATTGGTCACATACACGTGTTTAGCAGATGTTATTGTGGGTGTAGCGAAATGCTTGTACAAAAAATTTAATAGTCCTTTAACTGAAACTGTTACACAAAATGGTGATGTTTATACAACAACAATATGTCCCCAGAAGCTCAGTTGGTAGAGCATGGTGCTTGCAACGCCAGGGTTGTGGGTTCGTTTCCCACGAAGGGGCCAGTATGAAAATGTATGCACTCACTAACTGTAAGTCGCTCGGGATAAGAGTGTCTGCTAAATGACCAAAATGTAATGCTGAATCACTATTGTTACAGTAATATTACAAGTGTTGTAACAGGATCATGCTTAACATAGAAATGTACTTTGTAAACAGGGATTGTTTGATATATCTCAGTTAAGTGTCCAAAAACAAGACTGTTTAATAAAGACTGTTGTTTATTATACTGCGTATGCTTAGTGCTTCTTACTGATCTCCCTGCTGTGGTTTCCACTAGTTACCACGGCCACACCAAAAAATAATGTAAACTAAAATTAGCTTTTTGGGTTTAATTTAAGGTTAGGGTTAGGCATAAGGGTTAGCAGTGTGGTTGGTTAGGGTTAAGCTTAGGGTTAGGTTAAAAATCACATTTTAATAAGAAATAGAGGGCGGTTTAAGACTTTGTGGCTGAGGTAACTAGTGACGACCCTCTACTGTGCTTAGGTTTCATTTCCTGGTTTCTACTCATCACTAGACATAGAGATGGATAGAGGGCACACCTGAGCCACAAATAGCTATCTCTCTATGTCTCTAGAGAGCACTATTCCATCAGAATGTAGAACCCTGATACCCTCTATGTAAGGGAAACGCAACCACGCCAACACAGATAGTAAATGAGGTAGTCTAATAAATTCAAACCATAAACATAAAGTATTCCACCAAGCTGACATTGACAACTGCTGACACCTTTGGCAAACAGTAGTGAGCACTCCACTGCCACCAGAGGCAAACTGGAAGACACCTTATAAACCTATGGCAGACACACAACATTGACTAAATATTGTTAATATTTCCACACAAAGATGCTTTAGATGAAATAATTTTTGAGAGGGAAACACACTCAAACAATGGGTAACTTTTAGAGGTTTACATGAGATTTATTATAGGAAGAAAATTATTTTGAACAATTATGATCATTGATAACTACTTATTTACATAAAGTGAATATCATTGATTAGATTTTTGAAATGGGATATGGTTATATTGATTGCATATACAGTACGTAGATTGCCAATAATCAGTAAACCTATTGCAAAATATAGCTTCTTCCTATGCAATATTGAATGTCTAGCTATAACAGCATGCTATATCCTCTTATCCAGATGAACATGAAGTGTAATGCTCCTTGAATGTAGAACACCTTCAAACCTCCACCTCCAGTGACGGGTTTAACCTGAGGACAGAGAAACAAATACAAAACGTATCTTTTAAAACCTGCAAGTAGTGGGGGTTTATATTTCAAGTGCGAGCCTTCTAGGAAAATAAAAACGTCCATCTAGTGATTTGTGAGAGTAGTTCAATATTCCATACTTTTTCAAGATGGCCACTTTCAGCAATGCCATGACTTTGATTCTCGTTGGGTCGTAGACACAGTTCTCCTGTTGGTTGCTCCGCACCTGTAACACCAGGTGGAACCCAGGCAGTGTCATACCCATGCTTAGTTGCCAGTTGTATTGCATGTCGTGACCCTGCACATCAACGATCTTAACCCCGCCAACATCCACCTTCACTTTCAGAACCATCCTGTCTGCAGTCATCAGCACCAATGGGGTATTTAATGGCTTTTCTGATGTCTCGACTGACATAGACACCCGCACCAAGCATGCCATCTGATGGTTTGAATCCATTTCTCTGTATTTCACTGCTGCCTGTTTTGATGTTCCATGATACATCACATAGACGTGGCTGTCCTCAGGGGTGACTCCACTCTGAAGATGACGGTGTCTAGATCTGTTAGACAGGGAGACAGTCTGCAGAATTGTGATAAAAGTACAACCTTCTATAGTTGCAGTATTTCAAGTTTGAGGCAAAATATCTCAAACTAATTTGTAAGCCCTCCACAAATAGGCTATAAAACAATTAAAACAATTAAAATAAAACAATTCCAGTGGAAAGCCACAATAACACAATTGACTGCTGTGAAGTTGTCCAACACCATGACAGGTAAAACCAAGAGAGAGTTAGCAGTGCTTTATCCAACAGTTTATTTTATACTTACATGTTGTTTTCTTTTACTTTTCATGACCTGCATGACTTTGATTCTCTTTGGGTCGTAGACACAGTTCCCCTGTTCATTGCTCAGCATCATACTGGCCCCTGGTTGGAACCCAGGCGGTGTCATATCCATGCCCCGGTGTGCCAGGTCTTCTGCATGGTGTGACCCTGCTGGTTCATGATCTTCACCTTCCCTACATCCACTCTGACTTTTAGTACTCTTTCTCTTAGAGTTGGAAACACCAAGGGGGTATTTCATTGCTTTTCCGAAATCTCGACTTACATACACCAAGCCCAAGTTCTTCTGTTGATGGTGCTGAAACCATTCTTCTTAATACAACTCTGTAGCCTCTTTTGTGGTGCCATGGAACATCACATATTCTCTGTGATCCTCGGGATGCTCATTAGTCTCAAGAATGTTTTCTAAGTAGTATGGTGAATTTGTTTTGTTCTTCTGCTTGGTGTACCCCTTCAAAAGCCATAGTGATCAAACCCTGCAGCTGAATACACCTCTGACAAATGAGCTGTAATCCCAAAAATAATTAGTAAGGACTAGCCATCTTGAAAATTATTTAGGCTGAAACTGTTAAACTAAATTGTAATGTTTAAATAACTATTCAAAGTATCCAGAATCAATGATCCAATAGTATTAGAATAGATTATAACGTTCTCAAGTACAGACTAGTAAACAAAACAGTATTTTTACATTTTGTCATTTAGCAGACAGCTTCTTATCCAGAGCGACTTAGCAGTTAGTGCATAAATTTTTCATACTGGCCCCCCGTGGGAAACAAACCCACAACCCTGTCGTTGCAAGCGCCATGCTCTACCAACTGAGCTACAGGGGACATATATAAAATGTTCAATATTAAGATAGGTAGCTTGTCTAGTGTTTCAAATAAGATTATTCTCACCCGCTATACGACAGACGAATGCAGGATTATACCGTATGTGAGTGTTTCACTCTACTCAAGTTTCATTTCACTGGTTCTTGAGTAAAACTTCTTCCTCTTCTTCTTCAATGAGGTTTAATCGGTGGTTGGCATCCAATTTGTTGCATTACCGCTACCTACTAGACTTCGGACTACAACTCCCTTATATTTGCTTGAAAATTAAACCAAAATAAAGAAATATCTACCATCTAAAACTACACTCATAGATTCAAAATTATTATTAACAATTAGCACCACCTTCTCTCCACTATTTAAATATATTAATTTCTACCTTTGCCCTCAACCTGAAATGATGGGACATCACCACTTAACACTCCCTGTAACTCTTCCTGATGTCAAATCTCGGACACCCAATACCTCTCTGCAGCTGCTACACACAACCTCAATTTTCTTCGACTTACGTTCCATCCCTGCAGTACAATTAATAACCATTGCTATTAACGCTAAAAATCCCATCTTACTGAAACATATATCACTTGTTGGCCTATCCCTCTGTACTGGTACAGATCACTACTCACACCATTTTCCTCCTCCCCCCTTGACCCATCTTCTTCTACTTTCTACACTGCCTCAGACATGACAACTTCTTCACTACTCTCACCCTGGAAACCTCAACCTGCTTCTCTCGTGACGTGGGACATTTCTGATCCCCTGCCCCATAAAGGCACCCCTACAATTAGCACATACCACTACTTCCCCCAATGCTACATTCCTTTGTTTCATGCCCTTCTGCACACTTCTCACACCTTGGAACCTCCCTCCTACATACTGCTGCCACATGCCCATAAGTTTGACACCTGTAACATCGTAATGTATTTGGCACACAAGCACAAATACAGGATAACTTATATATCATAACTTCACTTTGTCAGGCAAAGACTCAACTTCAAAACTCAAAAGAACAGACAATGACGCTTCTGTTTCACCACTCTCACCACCTGTCCTGCGTCGCACCAAACGACGAAAGCATCACAAACACCGGAATCTTCCCCTTCAGTTGGTCAACTTTTACACAGTAATCACTCCTTTCAATGACACCCCCTTTTCTTGAGTAGCTAAAACAACTCACAATTCTTTCCCCATTTGTTTAACTCTGAGCGCCTTCTCCCTCTGACCAGCAGAAACAAACAATTATCACTAGACCACTTCTGGTTACCCTCACCGATTCCACTAAACCCAACGCTTTTTTCACCCATCCTGAAACCACAAATGGATCAGCCCAAAGGCAAGGGTCCACTTTTCCAAAACTTCACTCTACTGTCACAGACTCATCTTTATGCAAGCCCTCGGGCTCCGAGTACTTCACGCACACCTACCACCTCCGATACTTCACCCTCACTCACTTCCATTTCTCCTCCTGTCTTCAGCTCACTTTGCTTACATTCCTACCATTCTACTTTACCAAACCTTATCCCTTTTCCCCGCTATTTTCCCCGACTCAAGCTCACAATCTTCCTCCCTCTCTCTCTTAGACCTCTCTGCCTCTCTTTTTCCTTCCATTCCTCCTCCGCCATCCAAGTATACTGTCTCCTTGTCCCAGCTGTCTGTTAGACATCATTTTCCTCCACCGCCAAAACTTCCTACCAAGCGGAAGTCCATACAGTACTCGCAACCCATACCTCGGAGGTCTCTTGGAAGTAAAACGTTTGGCTTCCTGTTTCTTTGTAAGTAAAAAGCATGCCCACTCACATTAGAATCTAGTGTAGCCGGTGCATGACCATAAACACGTGATAGGTGCCGCGTAGATCTCTGGAGCAATTTTAAAATTGTAAAAACAAGACACCTTTGACAAATCCTTGGCCGTTCTTAGTCTTTATATATATCAGACTAGGATCAGAATGAGTAATGTGTTGTGTCAATCTGAACAGCGATCACAGCAACTGTTGTCTGCGACTAACAGGCAAGCACACCATTAAGATTGGGAAGACACAACACCACCAATATTGGCAATATATTTCTGCACCATAGACGCTGTAGATTAATAATACCTGATTGGATTTGTGGAGGGTAAATATTAAACAGTATGGGGAACTCCCTAAAGTTTATTTGAGATGTATTATAGAAGAGAATATTTAAGAATTGAACTGGAAATATGATTGATTATATTTTAAAATATGTGATATGATAAGAAGAGATTGATTGACATAGATTGCCATGTAAATCATCAAAATGCGTCAAAGGGTTGATAGATTAATTATTAATGACTAATTATTACACCCTGAAACGTATAATGTGTTAGAAATGTGTGAGTGTAGGACCAGTAAAGGCTATGGCATTGAGCCACTGTATTTGCAATGTGAGTAAGAGTTAGTCAGACAACAAAGGACAAGGAGAACTGCTCACAGACAACCGAGAAACTAAGATAAAGAGGCCTCAATTTAGGGAGGGGAGAAACTGTTATGAAAACATGGAGCAGAATATTGTGAGAACGGCAAATAACTGAGTAATGCAGGGAGTAGGCTATGTGTGTGTGTGTGTGTGTGTGTGTGTGTGTGTGTGT